>NC_060191.1:18700667-18788167 GCF_021184085.1 Oncorhynchus gorbuscha
CGCACACACACCTTTCCATGTCCTTTCCTCTACCTCTTTCACTTCATCCATCGCTCTCCGTGTCCATGGCCCTCCAGCCCCCCACCCCCTCTCTCCATCTCTATGCCTCAACCCCTCCATCTCTCTCTCTTCATCCCCCTCTCTCTCTCTCTCTCTCTCCCTCCCTCCCTCTCTCCATCCCTCTCTCTCATCCCTCTCTCTCTCCATCCATCTCTCTCTCATCCCTCTCTCCATCTCTCAATCCCTCACTCTCTATCCATCCCTCTCTATCCATCCCCCTCTCTCTCCCTCCCTCCATCCCTCTCTCTCTCCCTCTCCATCCCTCTCTTTCTCCATCCATCTCTCTCCATCTCTCTCTCCATCCCTCTCTCTCTCTCCATCCCTCTCTCTCCATCCCTCTCTCTCTCCCTCCATCCCTCTCTCTCTCCCTCTCCATCCCTCTCTCTCCATCCCTCTCTCTCCCGTCATGAGGCAGAAGCAGCATTCCAGACTGGCTGGGGGGTTTCCAGGAGATGAGTGTGCTGGGATGGATTCTAGAGGATCGTCTCCTTGTGAAATGGTAGGAATGTACAGGCTCCCCCCCCCCCTCTCTGCCCACTGACACCAGTCTACCCAGTACAACGATCTAATTGTCCTCAATTGGGCTTTAAACCCCTGGCCATACTACAAACACAGACAGAGACAGACAGATCTGGCTAATAAACTGGGGGGTCCTGAGAGAAAGAGGGGTAAAAGAGGGGGAGTAAGACAACACATGAGAAAGAGAGGGAACACATGAAAGAGAAAAGAGAATAAGGATATCAAAGTAGACAAACTCATTGCAAACTCCTCCTCTTCAGAGATGTCACAAAGTCATTACAGTCCTTCAATAGAGTTAATTTAGTCTGCCACAGAGTAGGATGAAGGTGCCAATAGACTCTGATTAAAAATGTCAGCTAAGGTCAACTTTTGACCTCCTAAATAACATTTTCCGAATCTGGAACATTCATCACTCCTGCCCCTTTAAATAAGCTTCTCCCTATTCATTTAAATACCCATACATTTATATACTCCCTCCTCTTACCCCCCTCCCCCAGTCTTCACAGTGAGAAAAACCACTTCTACCAGAAAGACCTGAATTATTAGTCTCTAATTGCTAACAAATGACTCCAGAGAACAAAAATAAAAAGGGCTACTTGATAGATGAGCATTATAAAAGTCTAAGTGTGCTGTGTTATGTGTGCTAATTAGCCTAGCAAATGGGCTGTCATGCTGGGAGACTGTGTGCTTGCGTCTCTTAACAATGTTGATTGAGTGTTTGGTGTGCAGAGGTGTCGTTTTAGGCTTATTTGAAGAGCTAGACGACATTAATGCTCATAAAGCCGCATGTCAGCGTGTGTATGAGAACACACTGAAACGTGTGCATGAAGAAGAGACACATACACTCAAGCACAATTTGTGCATATGAATAAAAAGCCTGCCCTCCCTCTCTCTCTCTCTCTCTCTCTCTCTCTCTCTCTCTCTCTCTCTCTCTCTCTCTCTCTCTCTCTCTCTCTCTCTCTCTCTCTCTCTCTCTCTCTCTCTCTCTCTCTCTCTCTCTCTCTCTCTCTCTCTCTCTCTCTCTCTCTCTCTCTCTCTCTCTCTCTCTCTCTCTCTCTCTCTCTCTCTCTCTCCTCTCTCTCTCTCTCTCTCTCTCTCTCTCTCTCTCTCTCTCTCTCTCTCTCTCTCTCTCTCCCCTCACCCTCACCCTCACACTCTCACTCTCACTCACACTCACACTCACTCTCTCTCTCAGAGCACCTCTGTGCATTAGTGAAGCTGAATAAATGACATTCCATAAGTGTAAGTATACCCAACATACACAAACTACTAACATAAGTTCACTTAGGCTTTTCCTCTCTCTCTCGCTAATAATTCCCTTTATATCCATCTCTCTCCTTACTTTACATCCCTTTATTTCCTTCTCTTTCCTTCCTATACATCCCTTTATTTCCATCTCTCTCCTTACTTTACATCCCTTTATTTCCTTCCATTTCCTTTCTATACATTCCTTTATTTCCTTCTCTTTCCTTCCTATACATCCCTTTATTTCCTTTCTATACATCCCTTTATTTCCTTCCCTTTCCTTCCTATACATTCCTTTATTTCCTTCTCTTTCCTTCCTATACATCCCTTTATTTCCTTTCTATACATCCCTTTATTTCCTTCCCTTTCCTTCCTATACATTCCTTTATTTCCTTCTCTTTCCTTCCTATACATCCATTTATTTCCATCTCTTTCCTTCCTATACATCCCTTTATTTCAATCTCTTTCCTTCCTATACATCCCTTTATTTCAATCTCTTTCCTTCCTATACATCCCTTTATTTCCATCTCTTTCCTTCCTATACATCCCTTTATTTCCTTTCCTATACATCCCTTTATTTCCATCTCTTTCCTTCCTATACATCCCTTTATTTCCTTTCTATACATCCCTTTATTTACATCTCTTTCCTTCCTATACATCCCTTTATTTCCTTCCTATACATCCCTTTATTTCCATCTCTTTCCTTCCTATACATCCCTTTATTTCCTTTCTATACATCCCTTTATTTCCATCTCTTTCCTTCCTATACATCCCTTTATTTCCTTCCTATACATCCCTTTATTTCCATCTCTTTCCTTCCTATACATCCCTTTATTTCAATCTCTTTCCTTCCTATACATCCCTTTATTTCCATCTCTTTCCTTCCTATACATCCCTTTATTTCCTTTCTATACATCCCTTTATTTCCATCTCTTTCCTTCCTATACATCCCTTTATTTCCTTTCTATACATCCCTTTATTTCCATCTCTTTCCTTCCTATACATCCCTTTATTTCCTTTCTATACATCCCTTTATTTACATCTCTTTCCTTCCTATACATCCCTTTATTTCCATCTCTTTCCTTCCTATACATCCCTTTATTTCCTTCCTATACATCCCTTTATTTCCATCTCTTTCCTTCCTATACATCCCTTTATTTCCTTTCTATACATCCCTTTATTTACATCTCTTTCCTTCCTATACATCCCTTTATTTCCTTCATAAAGATCCCTTTATTTCCATCTCTTTACTTCCTATACATCCCTTTATTTCCAACTCTTTCCTTCCTATACATCTCTTTCCTTCCTATTCATCCCTTTATTTCCTTCCTATACATCCCTTTATTTCCATCCCTTTCCTTCCTATACATCCCTTTATTTCCTTCCTATACATCCCTTTATTTCCTTCTCTTTCCTTCCTATACATCCCTTTATTTCCTTCTCTTTCCTTCCTTTACATCCCTTTATTTCCATCTCTTTCCTTCCTTTACATCCCTTTATTTCCATCTCTTTCCTTCCTATACATCCCTTTATTTCCATCTCTTTCCTTCCTATACATTCCTTTATTTCCATCTCTTTCCTTCCTATACATCCCTTTATTTCCTTCTCTTTCCTTCCTTTACATCCCTTTATTTCAATCTCTTTCCTTCCTATACATCCCTTTATTTCCTTCCTATACATCCCTTTATTTCCATCCCTTTCCTTCCTATACATCCCTTTATTTCCTTCCTATACATCCCTTTATTTCCTTCTCTTTCCTTCCTATACATCCCTTTATTTCCTTCTCTTTCCTTCCTTTACATCCCTTTATTTCCATCTCTTTCCTTCCTTTACATCCCTTTATTTCCATCTCTTTCCTTCCTATACATCCCTTTATTTCCATCTCTTTCCTTCCTATACATCCCTTTATTTCCTTCCTATACATTCCTTTATTTCCATCTCTTTCCTTCCTATACATCCCTTTATTTCCATCTCTTTCCTTCCTTTACATCCCTTTATTTCCATCTCTTTCCTTCCTTTACATCCCTTTATTTCCATCTCTTTCCTTCCTATACATCCCTTTATTTCCATCTCTTTCCTTCCTATACATCCCTTTATTTCCTTCCTATACATTCCTTTATTTCCATCTCTTTCCTTCCTATACATCCCTTTATTTCCATCTCTTTCCTTCATATACATCCCTTTATTTCCTTCTCTTTCCTTCCTTTACATCCCTTTATTTCCATCTCTTTCCTTCCTTTACATCCCTTTATTTCCATCTCTTTCCTTCCTATACATCCCTTTATTTCCTTCCTATACATTCCTTTATTTCCATCTCTTTCCTTCCTATACATCCCTTTATTTCCATCTCTTTCCTTCCTATACATCCCTTTATTTCCATCTCTTTCCTTCCTATACATCCCTTTATTTCCATCTCTTTCCTTCCTATACATCCCTTTATTTCCATCTCTTTCCTTCCTATACATCCCTTTATTTCCTTCCTATACATTCCTTTATTTCCATCTCTTTCCTTCCTATACATCCCTTTATTTCCTTCCTATACATCCCTTTATTTCCATCTCTTTCCTTCCTATGCATCCCTTTATTTCCACCTCTTTCCTTCCTATACATCCCTTTATTTCCATCTCTTTCCTTCCTATGCATCCCTTTATCCCTTTATTCTTCTCTCTTCTCCTCCATCCCCTTCATCCCTCTCTCTTCTCCCCCTATACCCCTTTATTTCTCTCTTCTCCCCCACCCCTTTATCTTCTTCTCCCCCATCCCCTTCATCCCTCCCTCTCTATTCTCCCTCCATCCCTCCCTCTCTCTTCTCCCTCCATCCCTCTCTCTCTTTCTCCTCCATCCGCTTCATCCCTCTCTCTCTCTCGTCTCCCTCCATCCCCTTCATCCCTCCCTCTCTATTCTCCTTTCTTCATCCCTCCCACTCTCTGCTCCTCCATCCCTCTCTCTCTCTCTCTCTTCTCCCTCCATTCCCTTCTTCCCTCTCTCTCTTCTCCTCCATTCCCTTCATCCCTCTTATTTCGCTCTCTTCTCCTCCATCCCTCTCTCTTCTTCTCCCTCCATCCCCCTCGCTATTCTCCCTTCATCCCTCTCTCTCTTTCTCCCTCCATTCCCTTCATCCCTCTCTCTCTTCCCCCCATCCCCTTCATCCCTCCCTCTCTATTCTCCCTTCATCCCTCCCTCTCTCTTCTCCCTCCATCCCTCTCTCTCTCTTCTCCCTCCCTCTCTCTTCTCCCTCCATCCCCTTCATCCCCCTCTCTATTCTCCCTTCATCCCTCCCTCTCTATTCTCCCTCCATCCCTCCCTCTCTCTTCTCCCTCCATCCCTCTCTCTCTCTCTTCTCATTCCATCCCCTTCATCCCTCCTCTCTATTCTCCCTTCATCCCTCCCTCTCTCTTCTCCCTCCATCCCTCCCTCTCTCTTCTCCCTCCATCCCTCCCTCTCTCTCTCTTCTCCCTCCCTCTCTCTCTCTTTCCCTCCATCCCCTTCATCCCTCCCTCTCTATTCTCCCTTCATCCCTCCCTCTCTATTCTCCCTCCATCCCTCCCTCTCTCTTTCTCCCTCCATCCCTCTCTCTCTCTCTCTTTCTCATTCCATCCCCTTCATCCCTCCCTCTCTATTCTCCTTCATCCCTCTCTCTCTCTTCTCCCTCCATTCCCTTCATCCCTCTCTCTCTCTTCTCCCTCCATCCCCCTCTCTATTCTCCCTTCATCCCTCTCTCTCTTCTCCCCCATCCCCTTCATCCCTCCCTCCCTATTCTCCCTTCATCCCTCCCTCTCTCTTTCCTCCATCCCTCCCTCTCTCTTTTCCCGCCATCCCTCCCTCTTCTTCTCCCTCCATCCCTCTCTCTCTTCTCCTCCATCCCCTTCATCCCTCCCTCTCTATTCTCCCTCCATCCCTCTCTCTCTTCTCCCTCCATCCCCTTCATCCCTCCCTCTCTATTCTCCCTTCATCCCTCCCTCTCTATTCTCCCTTCATCCCTCCCTCTCTTTCTCCCTTCATCCCTCCCTCTCTCTTCTCCCTCCATCCCTCTCTTTCCATCCCCTTCATCCCTCCCTCCCTATTCTCCCTTCATCCCTCCCTCTCTCTTCTCCCTCCATCCCTCCCTCTCTCTTCTCCCTTTCCCTCCATCCCTCCCTCTCTCTTTCCCTCCATCCCTCTCTCTTTCTCCCTCCATCCCCTTCATCCCTCCCTCTCTATTCTCCCTTCATCCCTCCCTCTCTATTCTCCCTTCATCCCTCCCTCTCTATTCTCCCTTCATCCCTCCCTCTCTATTCTCCCTTCATCCCTCCCTCTCTATTCTCCCTTCATCCCTCCCTCTCTATTCTCCCTTCATCCCTCCCTCTCTATTCTCCCTTCATCCCTCCCTCTCTCTTCTCCCTCCATCCCTTTCATCCCTCCCTCTCTATTCTCCCTTCATCCCTCCCTCTCTATTCTCCCTTTCATCCCTCCCTCTCTATTCTCCCTTCATCCCTCCCTCTCTATTCTCCCTTCATCCCTCCCTTCTATTCTCCCTTCATCCCTCCTCTCTCTTCTCCCTCCATCCCTCTCTTTCCATCCCCTTCATCCCTCCCTCTCTATTCTCCCTTCATCTCTCTCTCTCTCTTCTCCCTCCATTCCCTTCATCACTCTTGCTCTCTTCTCCCTCCATCCCTCTCTCTCTTCTCCCTCCATCCCTCTCTCTCTTCTCCCTCCATCCCTCTCTCTTCTCCCTCCATCCCCTTCATCCCTCTCTCTCTTCTCCCTCCATCCCCTTCATCGCAGCCTGTCTAACTCATTTTTACCTTGAGAGATCTTCCCCAGTAATGCAGAATGCAAGTATATACAGGTCAGTCCCAGTACCTTATTCAGTCTGCAGGGGTACTGGAGTGGTTGAGGTAGGTTTCTACATAAAACGCGACTGGTAGTAAGATTTACAGGATATCCCCTATACATATGTAATTCCAGTATCCCTGCACATTTTAAATATGGTATTGGCACTGACCCTGGAACTGCCCCTGTATATCCCTTACTTACTACAGTTATTATTTACTGTGTGTTTTTGTTCTACTATTTTTTACAGTAGTACTGATACTGTTTACTGCAATGTTGGAAATGAGAGGGTAAGAAAGGCATTTCACTGTACTAATGCATTTGACAAAACCTTGAAACATAAACAGGGCTGAAAAGGGAGCAGGAATATATAAATACTAATGTTAATACAGTACATGTAAACAGGAGTAATAGTGACCAGTAGCAGGAATATATAAACACTAATGTTAATACAGTACATGTAAACAGGAGTAATAGTGACCAGTAGCAGGAATATATAAACACTAATGTTAATACAGTACATGTAAACAGGAGTAATAGTGACCAGTAGCCACCCCTCATAGCCTGGTACCTCTAAGTTTCTTCCTAGGTTCTGGCCTTTCTAGTTTTTCCTAACCACCGTGCTTTTACACCTGTATTGCTTGCTGTTTGGGGTTTTAGGCTGGGTTTGTGTACAGCACTTTGTGACATCAGCTGACGTAAGAAGGGCTTTATAAATACATTTGATTGATTAATCAGTTATAATTTTATCAGCAGCTTGTGTCTGAGTGGGTATACACCTGGATGGGTATAGAGTCTGTGTGGATAGTCTGTGGGAAAGGAAGATCAGTAGCTGTTTGCCATTTAACAGTCTTATGGCCAGGGGATAGAAGTTGTTCAGGAGTCTGTTAATCTGAGCCTTGATGTACCGGGACCGTCTGCCAGATGGGAGCATGGAGAACAGTCCGTGTCTCGGGTTACTGGATTCTTTAGCAATTATTTGGGCCTTTCTCAGACACCACCTGGCATGTGCTTCCTGGATGGATGGTAGCTCACCCCCAGTGATTCGCTGGGTTGTCCGCACCACCCTCTGTAGGGCCTTCCGGTCGAGGGTGGTGCAGTTGCCATACCAGATGGTGATACAACCAGTCAGGATGCTCACGATGGTGCAGCTGTAAAAGTTGGTGAGGATTTGAGAGGCCAAACTGTTTCAGCCTCCTGAGGGAGAGGAGGCGTTGCTATGCCTCCTTCACGACTGTTCTAGTGTGAGAGGACGTTAAGTCCTCAGTGACGTGGACACAGAGGAACCGTGTTCAGTCCTCAGTGACGTGGACACAGAGGAACCATGTTCAGTCCTCAGTGACGTGGACACAGAGGAACCGTGTTCAGTCCTCAGTGACGTGGACACAGAGGAACCGTGTTCAGTCCTCAGTGACGTGGACACAGAGGAACCATGTTCAGTCCTCAGTGACGTGGACACAGAGGAACCATGTTCAGTCCTCATTGACGTGGACACGGAGGAACCATGTTAAGTCCTCAGTGACGTGGACACAGAGGAACCATGTTCAGTCCTCAGTGACGTGGACACAGAGGAACCATGTTAAATCCTCAGTGACGTGGACACAGAGGAACCATGTTCAGTCCTCAGTGACGTGGACACAGAGGAACCATGTTAAATCCTCAGTGACGTGGACACAGAGGAACCATGTTCAGTCCTCAGTGACGTGGACACAGAGGAACCATGTTAAATCCTCAGTGACGTGGACACAGAGGAACCATGTTAAATCCTCAGTGACGTGGACACAGAGGAACCATGTTCAGTCCTCAGTGACGTGGACACAGAGGAACCATGTTCAGTCCTCAGTGACGTGGACACAGAGGAACCATGTTCAGTCCTCAGTGACGTGGACACAGAGGAACCATGTTAAATCCTCAGTGACGTGGACACAGAGGAACCATGTTAAATCCTCAGTGACGTGGACACAGAGGAACCATGTTCAGTCCTCATTGACGTGGACACGGAGGAACCATGTTAAGTCCTCAGTGACGTGGACACAGAGGAACCATGTTCAGTCCTCAGTGACGTGAACACGGAGGAACCATGTTCAGTCCTCAGTGACGTGGACACGGAGGAGTGAACACGGAGGAACCATGTTCAGTCCTCAGTGACGTGGACACGGAGGAACCATGTTCAGTCCTCAGTGACGTGGACACAGAGGAACCATGTTCAGTCCTCAGTGACGTGAACACGGAGGAACCATGTTCAGTCCTCAGTGACGTGGACACAGAGGAACCATCTTAAATCCTCAGTGACGTGGACACAGAGGAACCATGTTCAGTCCTCAGTGACGTGGACACAGAGGAACCATGTTAAATCCTCAGTGACGTGGACACAGAGGAACCATGTTCAGTCCTCATTGACGTGGACACGGAGGAACCATGTTCAGTCCTCAGTGACGTGGACACAGAGGAACCATGTTCAGTCCTCAGTGACGTGAACACGGAGGAACCATGTTCAGTCCTCAGTGACGTGGACACGGAGGAACCGTGTTCAGTCCTCATTGACGTGGACACAGAGGAACCGTGTTCAGTCCTCAGTGATGTGGACACAGAGGAACCGTGCTCAGTCCTCAGTGACGTGGACACAACGGAACTGTGTTCAGTCCTCAGTGACGTGGACACAGCGGAACCGTGTTCAGTCCTCAGTGACGTGGACACAGCGGAACCGTGTTCAGTCCTCAGTGACGTGGACAGGTTCTATAGCCAGGTTAGAATGTGGACCGGGTCCAGCAGGTAAATATCCAGACGAGACACATACGGAAGGCTGGCGGTCAGCACTGTGGCCAGACAGACACAAATACAGGAAAAGACAGACTGACCACAACCTAGCCAAGCAGAAAGAGAGGGGGAGAGAAAGGGGAGAGAGGGAGAGGAAGAGGGGGGAGAGGGAGCGACAGACAGGCGGATGTGTCTGCTAACTAGCCATTGGTAAAGCCCTGTATCACCATGACAATGGTGTGGGTTCTTTGATGAGTGGTACTTTCAGAGAGAGACAGAGAAATAGAGAGAAAGACAAAGAGAGATAGAGGGCCAGAGACAGGGAGAGGGAGAGAAAGACAGAGAGAGGTGCACCAGAACAAAATATGATGTCATAGTGCCAAGTTAGAAGAGTGTATTGTTTGTCATCACGGGTTGTGGCTGGAGAGAAAAGTACAAACATCCACACACACACATGCACACACAAACATACACAATAAAACACAAACACACATAGGCGCGCAGGCACACACCCACTGACAAGCACACACACAAAAATATAAACAGGCACACAAACATCCTCAAACATACACAAACAAATTAAAAGTAAACACACAATAAGACAAACATATTGCCACATTTAGCCTACAGACAAAGACATACACAGACTCACAAAAATGTGCCTACTTGTTTAAATACCAACACACACCCACACACCCACACACGGCGTAAAGTCCCCACAGTGAGTGATTCATTAAAAACACTTCTGCCTAGCTTTCAGTAGTACATTATGTTTATCTTTCTTGTGGAAGTCTGCATTCCATATACAGTGCCTTCAGAAATATCACATTTACATTAGTATTCACACCCCAGAGTCAGTACTTTGGAAAGGACCTTTGGCAGCGATTAACTGTGAGAATTTCTGGGTAAGTGTCTAAGAGATTTCCAAACCTGGATTGTACAACATTTGCCCATTAGTCTTTCCAAAATTCTTCAAGCTCTGTCAAATTGGTTGTTGATCATTGCTAGACAACCATTTTCAGGTCTTGCCATAGATTTTCAAGTAAATTTAAGTCAAAACTGTAACTCGGCCATTCAGAGGCATTCACTGCCTTCTCGGTAAACAACTCCCGTGTAGATTTGGGCCTTGTGCTTCCGGTTATTGTCCTGCTGAAAGGTGAATTCATCTCTCAGTGTCTGGCGGAAAGCAGATTGAAAAAGGTTTACCTCTAGGAATTTGCCTGTGCTTATAGCTCCGTTTCTTTTTTATCCTGAAAAACTCCATAGTCCTTAACAATCACAAGCATACCCATAACTTTATGCAGTCACTACCATGCTTGAAAATATAGAGAGTGGTACTCAGAAATGTGTTCTATTGGATTTGCCCCAAACATTTACATTTACATTTAAGTCAGGACATAAAGTTCCTTGCTTAACAACATTTTCTGCAGTATTACTTCAGTGTTTTTGAATATTTGTATTCTGTACAGGCTTCCTTCTTTTCACTCTGTCATTTAAGTTAGTATTGTGGAGTAACTACAATACTGTTAATCCATCCTCAGTTTTCTTCTATCACAGCCATTAAACTCTGTAACTGTTTTAAAGTCATCATTGGCCTGATGGTGAAATCCCTGAGTGGTTTCCTTCCTCTCAGGCAACTGAGTTAGGAAGGACGCCTGTATCTTTGTAGTGACTGGGTGTATTGATACACCATCCAAAGTGTAATTAATAACTTCACCATAATCAAAAGGATATTCAATATCTGATTTTTATTATTTTAACCCATCTACCAATAGGTGCCATTGTTTGCAAGGTATTAGCAACCTCCCTGGTCTTTGTGGTTGAATCTGTGTTTGAAATTCACTGGCCGACTGTGGGACCTTAACAGAGATGAGGTAGGTAGTCATCAAAAATCATGTTAAACACTATTATTGCACACACAGAGTGAGTCCATGCAACTTATGTGAATTGTTAAGCACATTTTTACTCCTGAACTTATTTAGGCTTGACATAACAAAAGGATTGAATACTTATTGACTGAAGACATTTGAGCTTTCCATTTTTAATGAATTGGTAAACATTTTGAAAAACCTAATTCCACGTTGACATCATGGGATATTGTGTGTAGACCAGTGACACAAACCTCTACATTGAATCCATTTTAAATAGAGACTGTAACACAACAACATGTGGAAGAAGTCAAGGGGTGTGAATACTTTCTGAAGGCACTGTACAGACCAGCAGCACAGACCAAGTCAAAGACTCCACTATACTGTACAGACACACACAGGTCTGTGTTGCTGGTCTGTACAGTGCCAAGTCAAAGACTCCACTATACTGTCCAGACACACACAGGTCTGTGTTGCTGGTCTGTACAGTGCCAAGTCAAAGACTCCACTATACTGTCCAGACAAACACAGGTCTGTGTTGCTGGTCTGTACAGTGCCAAGTCAAAGACTCCACTATACTGTCCAGACACACACAGGTCTGTGTTGCTGGTCTGTACAGTGCCAAGTCAAAGACTCCACTATACTGTCCAGACACACACAGGGATTGTTCTGCTATTGAAAGCCTTGGGTGGACCCACCAAAGTGCTTTCTTCAGAATGCTTAAGTCTAAAAGTTTTTAAAAAATTACACAAAAATATTTTTGAGATGAAAAAACGTTTTCAGTGTAAACTTAACGACTAAAACCTAGATACTAAAGTATGTAGAAAAGATAACAGACCTACCTATATATTGTTTATAATATAATCTATGCGAACTAACAATCACCTAAAAAAAAGCTATACAGTTAGGGAGAATTTAAAATCCCCCCCAAATTTTTTTTTAGCAGTATTGATTTTGAACAAAAGAACATAGCATTAGCCATGGATGGCAAAATGCAGGAAATTAGATTTAAAACTGCTACAATCTCTCTCAGCTCCATGATGGAATATGTAAAATCACATATACTGTAATGTGCTTTAAAACTGCAACAGTTTCTCTCAGCTCCTTGTAGGAACGTGTAGAATTGCAGGAAATTGGCTTAAAAATGGTGGCCTCGAAAATATTAACTAGAATTCAGCCGCACGGACGGGCCCATTGCCACTCCTCCTGCCACACCCACCACCTAAGACCCTTTTTGATCCAGAAAAAAAATGTTGCGGACACACACAACAAACACACACACTTTCTTATTACAGACGGCATGGAATGTGTCTGGCTGCAAATGGTTGAATGTATTTCCATCTGTGTGTGTGGAGGAGGAGGTTGTTCTGTCTAATTGCAGAGTAATGTGTTTGTCAGTCTCAGTCTGCTCCTCTCTGTGGCTGCTGCTCCTAGCCGTCTACTGGGAGCTGCATCCTCCCCAGCCTGTCATTTATACTGCACGCACACACACACACACACACACACACACACACACACACACACACACACACACACACACACACACACACACACACACACACACACACACACACACACACACACACACACACACACACACACACACACACACACACACACACACACACACACACACACGACACACACACACACACACACACACACACACGCACGCAGACACACACGCAGACACACACACACACACACACACACACGCAGACACACACACACACAGACACACACACACACACACACACACACACACACACACACACACACACACACACACACACACACACACACACACACACACACACACACACACACACACACACACACACACACACACGCACACACGCACACGCAGACACACACACGCACGCACACACACACACGCACGCAGACACACACACACACACACACACACACACACACACACACACACACACACACACACACACACACACACACACACACACACACACACACACACACACACACACACACACACACACACACACACACACACACACACGGTCCAATTGTTTTAGGACACCGGTCACTGTGCTATAACCGGAACCAGGAAAAGGAGCAACAACATTACAAGGAAATCCAGTCCATCCATCTCTTTCTGTCACCATCCCTCTATCTACACTCAACTCCCTCTCCTTTCCTTCAACATCAGTCACTTCTTTAGCTTCATTCTCTTCTCTACATCCACCCCTTTCCTTTCCTCCCTTCTCTACATCCACCCCTTTCCTTTCCTCCCTTCTCTACAGCCACCCCTTTCCTTTCCTCCCTTCTCTACAGCCACCCCTTTCCTTTCCTCTCTTTTCTACATCCACCCCTTTCCTTTCCTCTCTTCTCTACATCCACCCTTTTCCTTTCCTCCCTTTTCTACAGCCACCCCTTTCCTTTCCTCTCTTTTCTACATCCACCCCTTTCCTTTCCTCTGTTTTCTACATCCACCCCTTTCCTTTCCTCTGTTTTCTACAGCCACCCCTTTCCTTTCCTCCCTTCTCTACAGCCACCCCTTTCCTTTCCTCTCTTTTCTACATCCACCCCTTTCCTTTCCTCTCTTTTCTACATCCACCCCTTTCCTTTCCTCTCTTTTCTACATCCACCCCTGTCCTCCCTTCTCTACATCCACCCCTGTCCTCCCTTCTCTACATCCACCCATTTTCTCTCTTCTCTACATCCACCCATTTTCTCTCTTCTCTACAGTCATGGCCAAAAGTTTTGAGAATGACACAAATATTAATTTCCACAAAGTTGTCAGCTTCAGTGTCTTTAGATATTTTTGTCAGATGTTACTATGGATTACTGAAGTATAATTACAAGCATTTCATAAGTGTCAAAGGCTTTTATTGACAATTACATGAAGTTGATGCCAAGAGTCAATATTTGCAGTGTTGACCCTTCTTTTTCAAGACCTCTGCAATCCACCCGGGCATGCTGTCAATTAACTTCTGGGCCACATCCTGACTGATGGCAGCCCATTCTTGCATAATCAATGCTTGGAGTTTGTCAGAATTTGTGGGTTTTTGTTTCTCCACCCGCCGCTTGAGGATTGACCACAAGTTCTCAATGGGATTAAGGTCTGGGGAGTTTCCTGACCATGGACCAAATATGTCTATGTTTTGTTCCCTGAGCCACTTAGTTATCACTTTTGCCCTATGGCAAGGCGCTCCATCATGCTGGAAAAGGCATTGTTCATCACCAAACTGTTCCTGGATGGTTGGGAGAAGTTGCTCTCGGAGGATGTGTTGGTACTATTCCTTATTCATGGCTGTGTTCTTAGGCAAAATTGTGAGTGAGCACACTCCCTTGGCTGAGAAGCAACCCCACACATGAATGGCCTCAGGATGCTTTACTGTTGGCGTGACACAGGACTGATGGTAGCGCTCACCTTGTCTTCTCCGGACAAGCTTTTTCCCGGATGCCACAAAAATATCGGAAAGGGGATTCATCAGAGAAAATGACTTTACCCCAGTCCTCAGCAGTCCAATTCCTATACCTTTTGCAGAATATCAGTCTGTCCCTGATGTTTTTCCTGGAGAGAAGTGGCTTCTTTGCTGCCCTTCTTGACACCAGGCCATTCTCCAAAAGTATTCGCCTCACTGTGCATGCAGATGCACTTACACCTGCCTGCTGCCATTCCTGAGCAAGCTCTGTACTGGTGGTGCCCCGATCTCGCAGCTGAATCAACTTTAGGAGATGGTCCTGGCGCTTGCTGGACTTTCTTAGGCACCTGAAGCCTTCTTCACAACAATTGAACTGCTCTCCTTGAAGTTCTTGATCCGATAAATGGTTGATTTGTGCAAAGCAATGACGACGGGCGTGTTTCCTTGCAGGTAACCATGGTTGATAGAGGAAGAACAATGATTCCAAGCACCACCCTCCTTTTGAAGTTTAATCAACTCAATCAGCATGACAGAGTGATCTCCAACCTTGTCCTCGTCAACACTCACACCTGTGTTAGCGAGAGAATCACTGACGTGATGTCAGCTGGTCCTTTTGTGGCAGGGCTGAAATGCAAATGTTTTTGGGGGATTCAGTTCATTTACATGGCAAGGAGGGACTTCGCAATGAATTACAATTAATCTGATCACTCTTCATAACATTCTGGAGTATATGCAAATTGCCATTCCTACAAACTGAGGCAGCAGACTTGGTGAAAATGTATATTTGTGTCATTCTCAAAACTTTTGCCACGATCCACCCCTTTTCTCTTTCCTCACTTCTTTCCCCTCTCTATTTGTGACACACGCCATATCCTTCTCATTCTTACTCCTCCCTCCATATTTCTCCACTAAATTCATTAACCTTCCACACCTCTCATTAGTATTTTCTCGATTCATCCCTCCATCCATCTTATTTATTTCTCGCTCCAGTGTGTCTTCACCCCAGGCTGTTGAACCAGACAGAATATTCTAGGAATGTCTGGGAGGAAAATAACACTGTTCATTATAACCCTGTAGACAGCAGCAGCACTCCATCAGAGATCATAGACAACCCTCAACCACCACCTCCTATATACCTACCCTCTTCATGACCACTCCTCCTCCACCTCTACTCCCATAGCCCTTCTCCTCTCGACTCCCTCCCATAGCCCTTCTCCTCTCGACTCCCTCCCATAGTCCTTCTCCTCTCGACTCCCTCCCATAGTCCTTCTCCTCTAGACTCCCTCCCATAGTCCTTCTCCTCTCGACTCCCTCCCATAGCCCTTCTCCTCTCGACTCCCTCCCATAGCCCTTCTCCTCTCGACTCCCTCCCATAGTCCTTCTCCTCTCGACTCCCTCCCATAGTCCTTCTCCTCTCGACTCCCTCCCATAGCCCTCCTCCTCTCGACTCCCTCCCATAGCCCTTCTCCTCTAGACTCCCTCCCATAGCCCTCCTCCTCTCTGACTCCCTCCCATAGCCCTCCTCCTCTCGACTCCCTCCCATAGCCCTTCTCCTCTCGACTCCCTCCCATAGCCCTTCTCCTCTCGACTCCCTCCCATAGCCCTTCTCCTCTCGACTCCCTCCCATAGCCCTTCTCCTCTCGACTCCCTCCCATAGCCCTTCTCCTCTCGACTCCCTCCCATAGCCCTTCTCCTCTCGACTCCCTCCCATAGCCCTTCTCCTCTCGACTCCCTCCCATCCAGCCCTTCTCCTCTCGACTCCCTCCCATAGTCCTTCTCCTCTCGACTCCCTCCCATAGCCCTTTCTCCTCTCGACTCCCTCCCATAGTCCTTCTCCTCTCGACTCCCTCCCATAGCCCTTCTCCTCTAGACTCCCTCCCATAGCCCTTTCTCCTCTAGACTCCCTCCCATAGCCCTTCTCCTCTAGACTCCCTCCCATAGCCCTTCTCCTCTCGACTCCCTCCCATAGCCCTTCTCCTCTCGACTCCCTCCCATAGCCCTTCTCCTCTCGACTCCCTCCCATAGTCCTTCTCCTCTAGACTCCCTCCCATAGTCCTTTTCCTCTCGACTCCCTCCCATAGCCCTTCTCCTCTCGACTCCCTCCCATAGTCCTTCTCCTCTCGACTCCCTCCCATAGCCCTTCTCCTCTCGACTCCCTCCCATAGCCCTTCTCCTCTAGACTCCCTCCCATAGCCCTTCTCCTCTAGACTCCCTCCCATAGCCCTCCTCCTCTCGACTCCCTCCCATAGTCCTTCTCCTCTCGACTCCCTCCCATAGCCCTTCTCCTCTCGACTCCCTCCCATAGTCCTTCGCCTCTCGACTCCCTCCCATAGCCCTTCTCCTCTCGACTCCCTCCCATAGCCCCTCTTCTCTAGACTCCCTCCCATAGCCCTTCTCCTCTCGACTCCCTCCCATAGCCCTTCTCCTCTCCCCCAAAACACCCATATTTCTCCTAGTTTTCAGTAAATAAAAATGGCTGAAACAGCAGAAGCACCGTCTGCCATATAGTTGGGGTTAGAGCTACAGTCTCACAGGGGACCCACAGCAGATGTGTGTGTGTGTGTGTGTGTACAGCAGAGTGCATGCTTCAGTGTGTGGAGTGACAGACCGACGGGCGATCTGATCCACTCCCCCAACCCGACACACACACTCCCACATAGGAAAAAGACAGAGATGTATATGTATGTTTTAGGGTTCTTTTGAAGAGAACCCCCCCCCCTACCCATTTTGCACGCAGGGTTGTGGTTACGTTTTCAGCAAGCTTCGAGTCTCACACAAACACTCAACAAATGCGTGCGCACACACACACACACACACACACACACACACACCCCCCCCCACACACACACACACACAAATCATCTGCTCGACTTACAACGGAATTGTTCGATCAGACACATTCTCAGTGTATCATTCTCTCTCTCTGTCACTACATCTCTCACTACATCTCTCTCTCTGTCACTAAATCTCTCACTACATCTCTCTCCTGTCACTACATCTCTCTCTCTGTCACTAAATCTCTCCCCTGTCACTACATCTCTCATCTCTCTCACTAAATCGCCCTCTCTCTGTCACTACATCTCTCTCTCTCTGTCACTACATCTCTCTCTCTCTCACTACATCTCTCATCTCTCTCACTACATCTCTCTCTCTCTGTCACTACATCTCTCTCTCTCTGTCACTACATCTCTCTCTCTCTGTCACTACATCTCTCTCTCGTCACTACATCTCTCTCTCTCACTACATCTCTCATCTCTCTCACTACATCTCTCTCTGTCACTACATATCTCTCTCTCTGTCACTACATCTCGCTCTCTCTCACTACATCTCTCATCTCTCTCACTACATCTCTCTCTCTCGGTCACTAAATCTCTCTCTCTGTCACTAAATCTCTGTAGAACTCACTACATATCTCTCTCACTTACATCTCTCTCTCTCTGTCACTACATCTCGCTCTCTCTCACTACATCTCTCATCTCTCTCACTACATCTCTCTCTCTCGGTCACTAAATCTCTCTCTCTGTCACTAAATCTCTCTCTGTCACTACATCTCTCTCTCTCTGTCACTACATCTCGCTCTCTCTCACTACATCTCTCATCTCTCTCACTACATCTCTCTCTCTCGGTCACTAAATCTCTCTCTCTGTCACTAAATCTCTCTCTCTCACTACATATCTCTCTCACTTACATATCTCTCTCTCACTACATAGCTCTCTCGCTACATATCTCTCTCTATCACTAAACCGCTCTCTCTCACTACATATCTCTCTCTCACTAAATCTCTCTCACAATCTCTCTCTCTCACTAAATCTCTCTCTCTCACTACATATCTCTCTCTCTCTGTCACTAAATCTCTCTCTCTCACTACATATCTCTCATATCTCTCTCTCTGTGTGTTGTGTGTGTGTGTGTGTGTGTGTAAAATGGGAGCTGAACACACAAGACAGTCAAGTACAGCAGCAGGCCTACAACTAGCAGTGTAAAACTACAAACACCATATATCCCGTTTAAATACCCAAATCAGTGGAATAAGTTCAGCATGGTTCAGTTCAGCTGGCGCCGAACCAAACAACTGTGCTTGCATACAACCTTAAAAGACCTTTGCTTGAAATACAATAAAAAAGGAGGCAATAGTACTGTTTGTCCATTTTGAAATGCCATAGTCATTTAACACTTCCTTATAATATAACTCAAGAAATGTGTAATTCATTTTGACGTTTATTGCCGAGGAGATCTTAGTTGCGCGATTTACATCTAAGATGTTTGGTGCAATATTTCTTAATGAAAAATTTTGCACGAAAATAAGTTCTCTTTTTGAATGACAACAATGACTTTATTGAAGAATCCCTACTGACCAATCACCAATGAAGGGACATAGAAAAATGTTGTGTGCCCGATCACAGCTGTGGAAAAAAACACACTGAAGACCAAAACGAACAAAAAAAATAAAAATGTGGTCATAATATACAGTAATGCACAAACTCTGCCAAACGGTTTTGTCTGGGAAGCATGAGGACGCCTTAACACGGCACATTCTATTGGCCCAACTGCAGGTGGGAAAAATATAATAAATATGAACCATGTTACCAAGACTACGAACCCCATGACCACCTGTAGACTAGTATCCAAAACTACAATTCCCATGTTTGTTTGTATCAGGCGTCGTGTTAACGCAGGCTTTGTGTTTGTCACGCAGAAATGGAAAGATAAAACGCCTAAGAAATGTCTTGATACATTTTGAAAAACAAATCTAAAATGCTTCTTATTACACATTTTGCTCGTGCTTGTGTCGGGGCTTCACTCTAAACGATGAATGGAAAAGGACACATTTTGCTCGGCAGTGTAAGCTTCACTCTAAACGATGAATGGAAAAGGACACATTTTGCTGGCTTGTGTCGTGTGTGTGTGTGTGTGTAAAATGGCTTCACTCTAAACGATGAATGGAAAAGGACACATTTTGCTCGGCTTGTGTCGGAGACTTCACTCTAAACGATGAATGGAAAAGGACACATTTTGCTCCATTTTGAAATGCCATAGTCTTCACTTCCTAAACGATGAATGGAAAAGGACACATTTTGCTTTATTGCCGGATTGTGTTGCGGCTTCACTCTAAACGATGAATGGAAAAGGACACATTTTGCTCGGCTTGTGTCTCTTCACTTAAACGATGAATGGAAAAGGACACATTTTGCTCGGCTTGTGTCCCTACTGACCAATCAAACGATGAATGGAAAAGGACACATTTTGCTCGGCAGTGTCGGAGCTTCACTCTAAACGATGAATGGAAAAAAACACATTTTGCTGTGGTCAGCTTCACTATAAAGATGAATGGAAAAGGACACATTTTGCTCGGTTTGTGTCTGGGCTTCACTCTAAACGATGAATGGAAAAGGACACATTTTATTGGCCCAACTTGTGTCGGGGCTTCACTCTAAACGATGAATGGAAAAGGACACATTTTGCTCGGCCCCATGTGTCGGGGCTTCACTCTAAACGATGAATGGAAAAGGACACATTTTGCTTGGCTTGTGTTAACGCAGGCTTTGTGTCTAAAATGAATGGAAAAGGACACATTTTGCTCGGCTTGTGTCGGAGCTTTTGAAACGATGAATGGAAAAGGACACATTTTGCTCGGCTTGTGTCGGGGCTTCACTCTAAACGATGAATGGAAAAGGACACATTTTGCTCGGCTTGTGTCGGGGCTTCACTCTAAACGATGAATGGAAAAGGACACATTTTGCTCGGCTTGTGTCGGGGCTTCACTCTAAACGATGAATGGAAAAGGACACATTTTGCTCGGCTTGTGTCGGGGCTTCACTCTAAACGATGAATGGAAAAGGACACATTTTGCTCGGCTTGTGTCGGGGCTTCACTCTAAACGATGAATGGAAAAGGACACATTTTGCTCGGCTTGTGTCGGAGCTTCACTCTAAACGATGAATGGAAAAGGACACATTTTGCTCGGCTTGTGTCGGGCTTCACTCTAAACGATGAATGGAAAAGGACACATTTTGCTCGGCTTGTGTCGGGGCTCCACTCTAAATGATCAACAGAGAGTGCTCTGACTGCTAGTTTACTTACGCGTGTCTGCCAGCCAAATAGCGTTGCACTTCTGTTGTCATCCGATGAAATGATCATCTGCCGAATGTGTTGCACTAATGTATGTTGTGTGGAGACGACACGCCCATATCACTCTATTCAAACAACAACAACAAAAAGCGGTTGACTTACAATATAAAATTATTATATTATAAAACACAGGTCAAATGTTTTGAAACGGGAGACTTCTGATTTCTGAAAGCGACCCCTGTCGTACTATAGCCTACATGCTGAAGACGATGGGGAGTGTACTGTAGTAGACATTGTCCACTGACAAGAGTTTTCCCATCTCCCTAATGGTTAAGGTTAGGGGTTGGGAAATCTGATCCTAGATCTGTGGTTAGGTGCAAAGAGTGATGGTGAGGAGGTTATTTCATCACTCGATCACTTTGATGCTTCTGATCACTTTGATCAACTCTAGAGCTGCTACAGCCATCTTTCCTGTGGTCTCCGTGGTTACGCTGCCATGATGGGCTCATCTGGAACACATATGGCCAGAACTTGTGAGCTCAACATACACACACCACACACATGTACACACACACACACACACACACACACACACACACACACACACACACACACACACACACACACACACACACACACACACACACACACACACACACACACACACACACACACACACACACACACACACCTCAGGTCCCCAAGTAGGAGTGTTGGTCGTGGGAGAGAGACTTACAGACCCACAGTGCTTACAGACGGGAGGAACTCATCCTTCCCATGCCTCCATGGAGCTGAGTGAAGAAACACTGTGTGTGTGTGCGTGTGTGTGTTAGCGAGCGAGTGTGTGTGTCTGAGAGTTTGTCCTCTCTCAAGACTTCTTCTCCCCAGACCAATCTCCGTAGCCAACAAGCTCTCACAGTCTCATTGCAGAATCCGTCGTTTGTCCATAAACGTCAAATTCTGAAGGTTAAGTTTAGACATGAATTCTGAATGGTTAAGGTAAGGGTTAAGGTTTGGAACGTGTGCCTAGCACTGGGATTGAAAACGTGACCCTCATGGATTGGCGTATGCCGTAAACTCCAGCTTCAACTGGAAAATCCCAAGTCTACTTGATGGTAATAGCGCTCACTGTGGCCCTTAGTGGCCGGTTTTGAAATCATCTCCACACGTCCTGCTTACATGGACGCACATTGAATTTCGCAGTTGATCTTGAGCGAACGCCGATCAGACATCTAACTAAACCCTCACATCTCTGGAGAAATACACTGGTCATCTTTGGCTCAAGCATACACACATAACACACACACACACACATAACACACACACACACACACACACACACACACACACACACACACACACACACGCTCCCTGAAGCACATCTAAAGTCACTGCCTCAATCCTACCTGCCCATGGAAACAAGCAGCACATCACACACTCTCTGCTCAGTGTGCACATCTAAAGTCACTGTGTGTGTGTGTGAAACAAGTGTGCAAATCACACACTCTCTGCT
Organism: Oncorhynchus gorbuscha; assembly: GCF_021184085.1. NCBI lineage: Eukaryota > Metazoa > Chordata > Actinopteri > Salmoniformes > Salmonidae > Oncorhynchus > Oncorhynchus gorbuscha. The sequence goes on from NC_060191.1 coordinate 18,722,915, forward strand.
CAGTGTGTGTGTGTGTGTGTCTGAAGTTTTATTGGTCGTACAGGACAAACAAGGTCTAACTAAATGCTTACTTGCAGGTTCCTTCTCAACAATGAAACAAAAATTAGAAATAAAAGATAAGAATACAAACAAAGTAAATGTCTCAGTAGAATAGAATAAACATTGTAGCATAAGAATAATACAGGAAGGCACAATGTATATCCCAATATTTACACACGCTTTGGGGAAGATTGGGATTGGGGGGGCAAGGGTTTAAATTGTGCAGTATTTAACAGTCATAATAAGAGTCTGGTAGCAGCAGTTGTGAAGTATGTAATATGAATGTGTGTGTGTGTGTGTGTGCATGTGTGGTAAGGTGCGGAGAATCAGAGCAGGTGGTCAGTCCAGTACAATGGCTTGTAGATGGAAACTGTCTCTGATCCTGTTGGTATTAGACCTCATTCTCCAATACCGTCTGCCCGATGGGAAGGGACTGAACAGTTTCTGGGGTGTGTGGGGTCCTTGATGATGCTGCAGACCTTTTTTAGAGTAGATGTCCTGGATGGGTGGGAGCACGGTCCCAGCGATGTACTGGAACATCTTCACCACCCGCTGGAGGGCCTTGCAGCCGTAGACGGTGCAATTCCTGTACCAAGCCGTACCAAGCCGTGATGCAACCGGTCAGGATAGTAGTAGTAGTAGTAGTAGCAGTAGTATTTTGAGAGGACCTGGGGTGGCATGCCAAATTTCTTCAGCCGCTTTAGGAAGTAGAGACGCTGCTGCGCTCTCTTGACAAGAATGGTGGTGTTGTTGGTCCATGTCAAGTCCTCGGTGATGTGGACATCAAGGAATTTTAAACTGCTGACTCTCTCTACTGCAGTCCTGTTGATCAGGGCATGTTCCCTCTTCTGCTTCCTGAAGTAATTTGTTTTGCTGACATTGAGGGATAGGTTGTTATCCTGGCACCACAATGCCAGTTCACTTATGGTGCGGTGCAAAGCCATGCAGTCGTGGGTGAACAGAGAGTACAGCAAAGGGCTGAGAACACACCCCTGGGGGGCCCGGTGTTAAGAGTCAGTGTAGAGGTGGTGTTGTTGCCAATCCTCACAGCTTGTGGTCTGCCTGTCAGATGTCCAGGATCCAGTTGCAGAGGGTGGTGTCCAGAACCAGGGCTCTGAGCTTGGTGTCGAGCTTCGAGGGAACAATAGTGTTGAATGCTAAACTTCAGTCATTGAACAGCATTCTCAAATAGGTGTTCCTCTTGTCCAGATGTGTTATGGCCATGTAAATAGCATTCAAATGGCATGTTCCGTGGAATCGTTTGGAGGCTAATTGGAGTGGGTCCAGTGTGCCTGGCATGCTGGCCTTAATGTGGGCCATGAGCCTTTCCATTTGTCTTACATCATTCATATGGTGTTAGGCTTTGGCGTATGTGTGTGTGTGTGTGTTATAAACATCTTTATAACATACACACATCTCTCTCTTCACAACACTTCCAGCTTTAATGGACACATACGCACAGACGGACACACTGTCTCAATCAAACACCCTCACACCCTCTATGCATCCCCACTCTGCAGTGCTCACATGTTCTCTCTCTCTCTGTCAGACACAGGACAGTCTTTGTTCCCATTGTTCCACAGTAAATACACACTCAATATTTACCTAGCACCCAACCAACCACCAACACACTCCCCACTCCCATCCATAACCCCACGCTCACCTTGCACACTCATGTACAAACACACACATACATGCATGCATATGCAGACACATATGTTAGTATGCAAGTACATACACATGTAGCTGCATGCATAAACACATGTACATTAGTACGCATACACATACGCAAACCACAGCCTCACTCTCTCATACTCTCATGGACACACATTAACCTCAGACTTGCCACACTTTCAAACAAAGCAAAGTCAAACCAGGAGAGATTTCAGTCCTGCTTCACTTTTTGGAATTCTTTCATTCACCCCCAGTTTCCCAGAGGAAGTTGGACATTCCTGGGTAATCCTGACGACGTTGCCTTTGGTTCTGTTCCAGAACGTTGGGCATGTTTGTTTTTACGTAACCCTATCCACAGGTCAATGTTGAGCTTATTTATGGGCTTACTGTTAGCATTGTTTTGGAAGGGCTGGATTTCTGTGTGTGTGTGTGTGTGTGTGTGTGTGTGTGTGTGTGTGTGTGTGTGTGTGTGTGTGTGTGTGTGTGTGTGGGGTGTGTGTGTTATTGTTTAGTGTGTGGGGGGTTATTGTTTAGGAGAGGGAAGCTCTTGAGATTGTTCAGTGGGGTTTCCTCGTGTCCTCATTTGAAGGGTTGACGGTAATGGGGGAAAGCCCTCGAAAGCAAACAATTGCTTGTGTGTTGTGTGTGTGTGTGTGTGTGTGTGTGTGTGTGTGTGTGTGTGTGTGTGTGTGTGTGTGTGTGTGTGTGTGTGTGTGTGTGTGTGTGTGTGTGTGTGTGTGTGTGTGTGTGTGTGTGTGTGTGTGTGTGTGTGTGTGTGTGTGTGTGTGAGAATGCATACCTGTATGTGTGCATGTGTAGGTGTGTGTGTGTTGTGCATGCATACGTGTGTAGGTGTGTGTGTGTGTGTTGTGCATGCATACTTGTGTAGTGTGTGTGTGTTGTGTATGCATACGTGTGTAGGTGTGTGTGTGTGTGTGCATGCATACATGTGTAGGTGTGTGTGTGTTGTGCATGCATACGTGTGTAGGTGTGTGTGTGTTGTGCATGCATACTTGTGTGGTGTGTGTTGTGCATGCATACTTGTGTAGGTGTGTGTGTTGTGCATGCATACGTGTGTAGGTGTGTGTGTGTTGTGCATGCATACGTGTGTAGGTGTGTGTGTGTTGTGCATGCATACTTGTGTAGGTGTGTGTGTTGTGCATGCATACGTGTGTGTAGGTGTGTGTGTGTTGTGCATGCATACGTGTGTAGGTGTGTGTGTGTTGTGCATGCATACTTGTGTAGGTGTGTGTGTGTTGTGCATGCATACGTGTGTGCGTGTGATTCTGGCTGCGGTGGATTGGCGCATATTTTTGGATAGTTCCATGAAAAGGCTAAGTCAACATTGTGTGTGTGTGTGAATGGCTGGGCCTTCTCTCCTTCACAGATTTGCACACAGACATGGTTCCTAGTACCATAACACTCATACAGTACCTGTGGCTCTACAAACCCAGACAAGCAGCCCGCAAAAACAGACAAGGGCCCCTGTTAACCACATTAGGGCCCCTATAAACCACAAGCTAAAGAAAGGGGCCCATAGTTAGTCCAGGTAACCCAGGTCCCAGACAAGGGCTCTGCTACGCAGACGCTTCCTCTGCCTCTGGATACAACCACAGGGACATTTCCTTATCACGTGTCTCTGTGTGTGTGTGTGTGTGTGTCCGTGTGTCTCCGTGTGTCTCCGTGTGTGTGTGTGTGTGTGTGTGTGTGTGTGTGTGTGTGTGTGTGTGTGTGTGTGTGTGTGTGTGTGTGTGTGTGTGTGTGTGTGTGTGTGTGTGTGTGTGTGTGTGTGTGTGAGAATGCATACCTGTATGTGTGCATGTGTAGGTGTGTGTGTGTTGTGCATGCATACGTGTTTAACTGTGTGTGTGTGTGGACCATGCATACTTGTGTAAACGTGTGTGTGTTTGACAAACTGTGTAGGTGTGTTGTGGTCCCCACAAGGATACATGTGTAGGTGTGTGTGTTTGTGCATTACGTGTGAGGGTTAGGGTGTTGCAATACTTGTGTAGGTGTGTGTTGTGCATGCATACTTGTTAGGTGTTGTGTTGTGAAAATACGTGTGTAGGTGTGTGTGTGTTGTGCATGCATACGTGTGTAGGTGTGTGTGTGTTGTGCATGCATACTTGTGTAGGTGTGTGTGTTGTGCATGCATACGTGTGTAGGTGTGTGTGTGTTGTGCATGCATACGTGTGTAGGTGTGTGTGTGTTGTGCATGCATACTTGTGTAGGTGTGTGTGTGTTGTGCATGCATACGTGTGTGCGTGTGATTCTGGCTGCGGTGGATTGGCGCATATTTTTGGATAGTTCCATGAAAAGGCTAAGTCAACATTGTGTGTGTGTGTGGAATGGCTGGGCCTTCTCTCCTTCACAGATTTGCACACAGACATGGTTCCTAGTACCATAACACTCATACAGTACCTGTGGCTCTACAAACCCAGACAAGCAGCCCGCAAAAACAGACAAGGGCCCCTGTTAACCACATTAGGGCCCCTATAAACCACAAGCTAAAGAAAGGGGCCCATAGTTAGTCCAGGTAACCCAGGTCCCAGACAAGGGCTGTGTGCTACGTGCAGACGCTTCCTCTGCCTCTGGATACAACCACAGGGACATTTCCTTATCACGTGTGTGTCCGTGTGTTTGTGCAAGCATACGTGTGTCGTCACGTGTGTGTGTGTGTGCATGTGTGTGTGTGTGTGTGTGTGTGTGTGTGTGTGTGTGTGTGTGTGTGTGTGTGTGTGTGTGTGTGTGTGTGTGTGTGTGTGTGTGTGTGTGTGTGTGTGTGTGTGTGTGTGTGTGTGTGTGTGTGTGTGTGTGTGTGTGTGTGTGTGTGTGTGTGTGTGTGTGTGTGCATGCATACGTGTGTATGGACATGTTTAACTGTACTTGTGGGGACCAGAAGTACTCAAAGAATATTAAACGAAAAACAATTTGACAAACTGGGGACATTTTACTGGTCCCCACAAGGAAAAGGGCTATTTCTAGGGGGTTTAGAATTAGTGTGAGGGTTAGGGGTTAAAGGTTAAGTTTTGGAGTGAAGGCTACAGTTAGGGTTAAGGTTAAGGAAAATAGGATTTTGAAGGGGATAAATTGTGTCCCCACAAGGTTTGTGAAACAAGACTGTGTGTGTGTGCATGCATACGTGTGTAGGTGTGTGTTGTGCATGCATACGTGTGTGTGTGTGTGTGTGTTGTGCATGCATACGTGTGTAGGTGTGTGTGTGTTGTGCATGCATACGTGTGTAGGTGTGTGTGTGTTGTGCAAGCATACGTGTGTAGGTGTGTGTGTGTTGTGCATGCATACGTGTGTAGGTGTGTGTGTGTTGTGCAAGCATACGTGTGTAGGTGTGTGTGTGTTGTGCATGCATACGTGTGTAGGTGTGTGTGTGTTGTGCAAGCATATAGTGTGTCTAGTGTGTGTGTTTGTGCATGCATACGTGTGTAGGTTGTGTGTGTTGTGCAAGCATACGTGTGTCGGTGTGTGTGTGTTTTGTGCATGCATAATGTGTGTAGGTGTGTGTGTTGTGCATGCATACGTGTGTAGGTGTGAATGTTATATTGTTTTATGCATCTGTGTAGGTGTGTGATGTTCTATGCATGCATACGTGTGTGCGTGGGATTCTGGCATGGTGGATTGGCGCATATTTTTGGAGAGTTCCAGAAAAGGCTAAGTCAACATTGTGTCCTGTGTGGTGTGGACTGCGCGTTTCTGTGTCTGTGAATACATGAGTCTGCTTGTGCACGTGTGCTTCTGTGTGCCAAGAACGGATGGTGTGTTCACCATCGTTGCATTCATTTGACCAGTGTTGTACCTTTCCCACCATCCCTCTGTCAGAATAGCAGAATGGATGAGGCAGACAATGTTCAGTGACTGTTATGGCTCTGGGGTTAATGTACCTGATCTTCATCCGTTTCACTGTGGGGGGCTCCTCCGCAAACTGAACAGGCTACCTATACGGTAGCCTCAGGGGGGAGAGAGTATGAGTGCAGACACACACACGCACACACAATATTCACACCACTAGCGCACACACACACAGTGTGGGTGGGAACAGTGGTCTAAGGTGGACCCGAGAGAGTGGAGACACTAGGTTAACTGACTCCAGATTCCTGTTACAGTGTAGAGAAACTACTGCTGGTATTAATACTGCTGACACAGCTATTATAGCTAATACCATAGTGAATACTAGTAGTTAAGGTTTAACTGCAGGGCATATGGGTTTGGGTAAATTCACGATGAGATTGGTATTTAATACTAATATTTGTGAAACACAATGCAATAATGTTTGGAAGAGAGGACCAGGTTATACTTAAAGGAAAGGGTCAGCCATTTTGAATGTTATATTGTTTTAGTGCATCTCTGAGTGATGTTCTATCGATTCCCTGGGTCATTTCATGTATATCTGGGTTATTGGGGTTCAAGCAGGCAGAAATCTGGCCGGTATGATGTAGCACCTGATAAAGACTCACTACACTAGACGTTAATAAAAATACGACTTTTATAACGCAAAAACGTCTTTCAATACATTTTCAATACTGGCCGATGACATAACTAGGGGTGATGTCTTCTCTCGAATGAGCCAATGATCTTTTATTTATTTATATATATATATATATTCCTACCTCGAGAAATGTGTAATTTAACGGAAGGTCTGCCTCTTTAGTCCAGGGTGCATTGCATGGTGCCATTGCCAGAGATATTATAGAAAGGAGATAGGAATCCAATGAATGAAGGAACATTTGACTGTCGACCAATCACGTTTACATTGTCATGCTGCATCACACGGTTGCTAAGCTAATCATCACGCAGTCCCTTCTCAAAGTCTGTTTATATTGTATGTCGAGAAACATGCCTATTTTCCTCAAAAGTACGTAATGTCACAATTCAAAAGCTATACGATACTACCGATAGCAAGTTAATTATCTCAAATATTTGAAATGTTCTACTTCTTGATGACAAAATTCATGCTAATGTTCGGTCTTTGAGCTAGCGCACAATAGACTCCTATTCACTCCTTGAAGGATAGTGTTCCTTTTCCCAGAGTCGTCCAGAATGCACCGCGAGCCCCACTGCCGTAGCATGTGCAACTTTTCCCATCTACTCAAAAGTATCTGCTGTTGCAAAATGTTAGACAGATTGATCTGCAGATTTAACATGGTGAGACTGTAGATTCCTAAATTCTAGCTGTAAAATTGCCTAAACAAACTGCACTAACTGGCTATGTTACAATAATACCAAAGACAATATCAGAATGTATGTAACTACATTTGCTAGCTAGCCATCCAGCCCATAGAGAGAGCATTGCATTGTGGATTTCGTATGCAATGCTCCAACACTATTATAAACTCCAAAATCAAACATTTGATCACAAAAAATATTGTTCTCACATATTACTGTTATTTAACACTGTAAATGAAAGGAATTAGTGGTTTTGGGTGGATTTTTCATTTAATGAAAATACTCGGTGCTCCTCTTTTACTGGTTAGTGTTTACTAATGACTGTCTTTGGAAATAAATAACATAACAGTACCACTTTACCTCTCTTCCCTAAACCTAGCCATTATGATCTCACTGTGGGGCCGCCAGAGGGCCTCTTATCAGCTGTCACTCAGAAGCTTCCCCTGCCGACCCTCCCCCCACTCAACCCTCCCTAGTCTCTGATCTCAGCAGGTATGTGTGTGTGTGTGTGTGTGTGTGTGTGTGTGTGTGTGTGTGTGTGTGTGTGTGTGTGTGTGTGTGTGTGTGTGTGTGTGTGTGTGTGTGTGTGTGTGTGTGTGTGTGTGTGTGTGTGTGTGTGTGTGTGTGTGTGTGTGTGTGTGTGTGTGTGTGTGTGTGTGTGAGAGAGAGTGAGAGTGAGAGTGTGAGGGAGAGTGAGAGAGAGAGAGAGAGAGAGAGAGAGAGAGAGAGAGAGAGAGAGAGAGAGAGAGGGTCTGTCTGTCACACTATGTGGGTTGCTCTCCGTCTCTTTTTATGCCTCACTCTCTCACTGTCTCTTCACATTCTGTCTTCCTGTCCATCAATGCTTCCATCCCTCAATATCACTCACTCCCTCTACCTGTTTTAAGGTTTCAATGTTAAGAGTACAAGATGACATTCCTAATTAATCAGTTTACACTGCTTTCTCTTAGTCCGTCTATCAGTTTCTATACATGAGCCTTCATTCTCTCTTTCTCACAGAGCCCCTCCCTCCCCCTCTAACATATACAGTGCGAAGGCCTGGGATTCATTAAGTTATTAATTCGATTGTGGTGACAAATCAACGGTGCTGCTAAAGAACGATAGGTCCCACCCTCTCTCCAGACCTCCAGGGAAGAGATCCCATTACCAGGAGAAAAGATCTACAGCAGCAGCTAACAACAACACAGCAGAGGAGAAAGTCAAGAGTCTGAGGAGAAAGAGTGAGTTTGGAGAATGGAGAGAGTGGTTGTGCATTGGTTACAGAGCATGAGGGTGAAGGGTAGAGAGTGTAGAGGAAAGAGGAGGGTAGAGGAGAGAGAGTAAGGGGGGGAGCACTTCCACTAACAGTTGAATAACGGTCTGCCGTGTGAAACCCTTTCACACCAATGATGAGAACAATATTGCAGAACTTATAGTCAACTACATGCGCACACACCAAACTCAAAACACACACACAGAACACCAAACAACACAAAACTACTTTAATCAGTGTGTCTGCAGGGTGTGTGTCTGCAGGGTGTGTGTCTGCAGGGTGTGTGTCTGCAGGGTGTGTGTCTGCAGTGTTTGGGGCTATGAGCTGGTCACAGTAGGGTTGCTGGCTGCCAGGGTGGGAAACTTGCCACGCGCTTCTACACACACATTATGTTACCACTAGCAACACAAGCAGGAGAGCATAAATAAATCACACACACAGATAGAGACAGTGGGAGAGAGAGCGAGAGAAGCCAACTTACCTGCTTTAGCACTAATTAAAAGCAACACAGTAGGAGGGAGTTCAATACATTATTTAGGGGCCAGAGACATTATCTCGTCCACTACGGCTGCCCTTGGTTACATCCCTAAACAGCCAACAAGCCCCCAAAAGCCCCCCTCCCAACCTAACATGTCCTGCACGGATAGCTGGAGGGGAGCAAAGTGGGAAGTTGTCACTATTGTATGTCAGCACCTTGGCACACAGTAGAATAGAGTAGAGCACACTACAGTACAGTAGAGCATTGTACAGTCTAGTAAAGTAGAGTACAGCCCAACTCAGACCCACTTTATGAGCTTCTAACGCCAACAGTCATCCTATAGCCCAAAGCCTAGAGGCCCTGAGTGACACACAGCCCATTCCCTATCCCTGTGTCTTCCCAGTACACCACGGCCTTCATGACTGTAAGTCGCTTTGGATAAAAGCGTCTGCTAAATGGCATATATATTATTATTATTATATAACGACAAACAGTAACTAATAGAATAGTTTCGCAGAGCTAGGGGTTGAGTGTCTGATTGGCAGTGAGGCTTACCATGTGTGTGTGCGGTTACTAGGGAGAGATAGTGTATATGGGCACAGCTGATCCAATAGTCCTGGTTCTGGGCATCATTGCAGGCATTTCTCCTAGCTCTTGTTACTTAGGTTAGGGAAGAATGGATAACTAGGGCTGCCTGCACCAACATCTTTGAAACCAATCGACCAATCAAAACCCTTTGGTTTAAATCTAGACCAATAATCTACTGGCAATGGTGAGAACTGACAATGGGATAAGAAAAATTGGATTTGGGAAGGTCATGGCAAGATCCAAACACAGGATTTTGAGACAAAGCTTGATTCACGATAGGAAAATACCACCACATCATGTTCTCCTGAACCACAGCAGTATCCTGCATGTTCCGCTCCATAAATAACTCCTATTGGGTTAAGGATCCACTACTTCTGATATGGAAGACATATCAAATAACCACGCTGGGTTCTCTCCAGCTTGGCACACAATGTTTCCGCAACATCAGTTTGGCTATATGTATGCTGGTTTGTTGGCTGTGTGTATGCTGGTTTGTTGGCTGTGTGTACGCTGGTTTGTTGGCTGTGTTTATGCTGGTTTGTTGGCTGTGTGTATGCTGGTTTGTTGGCTGTGTGTATGCTGGTTTGTTGGCTGGGTGCACGCTGGTTTGTTGGCTGTGTGTACGCTGGTTTGTTGGCTGTGTGTACGCTGGTTTGTTGGCTGTGTGTACGCTGGTTTGTTGGCTGGGTGCACGCTGGTTTGCTGGCTGGGTGCACGCTGGTTTGTTGGCTGGGTGCACGCTGGTTTGTTGGCTGTGTGCACGCTGGTTTGTTGGCTGTGTGTACGATGGTTTGTTGGCTGTGTGCACGCTGGTTTGTTGGCTGTGTACACGCTGGTTTGTTGGCTGGGTGCACGCTGGTTTGTTGGCTGTGTGTACGCTGGTTTGTTGGCTGGGTGCACGCTGGTTTGTTGGCTATGTGTATGCTGGTTTGTTGGCTGGGTGCACGCTGGTTTGTTGGCTATGTGTACGCTGGTTTGTTGGCTGGGTGCTGGTTTGTTGGCTGTGTGTATGCTGGTTTGTTGGCTGTGTTTGGTTTGTTGGCTGTGTGTATGCTGGTTTGTTGGCTGTGTGTATGCTGGTTTGTTGGCTGTGTGTATGCTGGTTTGTTGGCTGTGTGTATGCTGGTTTGTTGGCTTGTGTATGCTGGTTTGTTGGCTGTGTGTATGCTGGTTTGTTGGCTGTATGTATGCTGGTTTGTTGGCTGTGTGTATGCTGGTTTGTTGGCTGTGTGTATGCTGGTTTGTTGGCTGTATGTATGCTGGTTTGTTGGCTGTGTGTATGCTGGTTTGTTGGCTGTATGTATGCTGGTTTGTTGGCTGTGTGTATGCTGGTTTGTTGGCTGTGTGTATGCTGGTTTGTTGGCTGTGTGTATGCTGGTTTGTTGGCTGTGTGTATGCTGGTTTGTTGGCTGTATGTATGCTGGTTTGTTGGCTGTGTGTATGCTGGTTTGTTGGCTGTATGTATGCTGGTTTGTTGACTGTGTGTATGCTGGTTTGTTGGCTGTATGTATGCTGGTTTGTTGGCTGTGTGTATGCTGGTTTGTTGGCTGTGTGTATGCTGGTTTGTTGGCTGTGTGTATGCTGGTTTGTTGGCTGTGTGTATGCTGGTTTGTTGGCTGTGTGTATGCTGGTTTGTTGGCTGTATGTATGCTGGTTTGTTGGCTGTGTGTATGCTGGTTTGTTGGCTGTGTGTATGCTGGTTTGTTGGCTGTATGTATGCTGGTTTGTTGGCTGTGTGTACGCTGGTTTGTTGTGACCAGATTTGAACACATCATTCTAATTTCCTTTTTGTGTATTTCACTCATTTTTTCCCCTTGTTCCCTCTTTTCTGGGTTGTAAGAGAGCCCTCCTCCTCCTGCCTTCTGACAGATAGGGAAGGGGTGATTTAGACCAAATTGATTACTTTTTATAGCGGGGAGAACATAAAATGTTGAAATGCCACAGACCGTGAACAATTTATTATCCAGACAAGGAGGACTCTCCAGCTCTTTTCCCTTTTCACTCATTTGCGTATTTTTCTTCTTTTGATCCCCCTTCTCTCTCTTCCTGTTACCATCACTCGCTCTTTCTCTCAAACTGTTATGCTCTCTCCCTTACTCACTCCCTCCTCTCTCCCTTACTCACTCCCCTCCTCTCTCCCTTACTCACTCCCCTCCTCTCTCCCTTATTCACTCCCCTCCTCTCTCCCTTACTCACTCCCCTCCTCTCTCCCTTACTCACTCCCCCTCCTCTCTCCCTTACTCACTCCCCTCCTCTCTCCCTTACTCACTCCCCTCCTCTCTCCCTTACTCACTCCCCTCCTCTCTCCCTTACTCACTCCCCTCCTCTCTCCCTTACTCACTCCCCTCCTCTCTCCCTTACTCACTCCCCTCCTCTCTCCCTTACTCACTCCCCTCCTCTCTCCCTTACTCACTCCCCTCCTCTCTCCCTTACTCACTCCCTCCTCTCTCCCTTACTCACTCCCCTCCTCTCTCCCTTACTCACTCCCCTCCTCTCTCCTTGTCCCTCGCTCTTCCTTACTCATCTTGTCGTCCTCATTCCCTCTCATCCTCTCTCTCTCTTCTCCCCTTTTCACTTCCTCCCTCCATCGACTGCTGTGCACATGTTATACTTGGCTCAGTGCACACAGAGAGCTGGTGGAAACCTGCCTCTCTTATGCTTCAACTCGTCCTGTGTGTGTGTGTGTGTGTGTGTGTGTGTGTGTGTGTGTGTGTGTGTGTGTGTGTGTGTGTGTGTGTGTGTGTGTGTGTGTGTGTGTGTGTGTGTGTGTGTGTGTGTGTGTGTGTGTGTGTGTGTGTGTGTGTGTGTGTGTGTGTGTGTGTGTGTGTGTGTGTGTGTGTGTGTGTGTGTGTGTTTTACAGCTTTATGTCTCCCTCTCCAGTTAAAAACCAACAAATAAACAGAATTAGTTCTCCTGTGGCCTCTCCACCCGTCAACACCTCACACCCCTCCCTGACCTATTCACTAAATAACAGACACTCCTAAGGACAGGCCTGAGATCTGTTACACCTTAGCCTCTAGTGTTGGACATTAGCATTGGGATTAGGAAAGCTGTTCCTAGATCAGGGTTTATGGGGCACTGGACTAAAGGCCAATATTTTTTTATTTTTGTCCAAAAAGGCAGTAGATATTTCAAAATAAGGGAATAGGTAATCCATGGTTTATTGTCTACTTAAAATATTTGAAAATATCAGTAATTCAGTGCAGTGAGTCGTGTTAGTGAAGTGAGGAAATTAATATTACAATTTCAAACAAAAAAGGAGGAAGGAAACAGGTACAAATGTATCTAATATTCACAGTAAAACGAGTCCTATTTCGACATAACCTGAAAGGCTGCTCAGCAAGGAAGAAGCCACTGCTCCAAAACCGCCATAAAAAAGTCAGACTACGGTTTGCAACTGCACATGTGGACAAAGATTGTATTTTTTGAAGAAATATCCTCTGGTCTAATGAAAATAGAATTGTTTGGCTATGTTGACCATCGTTATGTTTGGAGGGAAAAGCTGGAGGCTTGCAAGCCGAAGAACACCATCCCAACCGTGAAGCAAGGGGTGGCAGCATCATGTTGTGGGGGTGCTTTGCTACAGGTGGGACTGGTGCACTTCACAAAACAGATGACATCATGAGGTAGGAAAATTATGTGGATATATTGAAGCAACATCTCAAGACATCAGTCAGGAAGTTAACCTCTTCAACCTATGGGGGCGCTATGTCATTATTGGATAAAAAAACGTGCCCGTTTTAAGCGCAATATTTTGTCACGAAAAGATGCTCGACTATGCATATAATTGGCAGCTTTGGAAAGAAAACACTGACGTTTCCAAAACTGCAAAGATATTATCTGTGAGTGTCCTAGAACTGATGCAACAGGCGAAACCAAGATGAAACTTCAAACAGGAAATGAGCAGGATTTTTGAGGCTCTGTTTTTCATTGTCTCCTTATATGGCTGTGAAAGCGCCACGAATTAGCCTGCCCTTTCTATCATTTCTCCAAGTTGTCTGCAGCATTGTGACGTATTTGTAGGCATATCATTGGAAGATTGGCCATAAGAGACTACATTTACCAGGGGTCCGCCCGGTGTCCTTTGTTGAAATTGTTGCGTAATCTCCTAGCTGCTCGCATTCATCCATGTGATTGAGACAGAGAGGAGACTTCCAGGAATGATATATCATGTAGAGATATGTGAAAAACATCTTGAGGATTGATTCTAAACAACGTTTACCATGTTTCAGTCGATATTATGGAGTTAATGTGGAAGAAAGTTTGGCGTTTGGATGAATGAATTTTCGTTTTTTTTGGTAGCCAAACATGACGCAGAAAACGGCCCGATTTCTCCTGCACAACTAATCTTTCAGGAAAACTGAACATTTGCTATCTAACTGAGAGTCTCCTCATTGAAAACATCCGAAGTTCTTCAAAGGTAAATGATTTATTGAATGTTTTTGCTGGTTTTTGTGAAAATGTTGCCTGCTACTGCTAAATGCTAAATGCTAACGCTAAATGCTAAATGCTAGTTTTCTATGGTTGAGAAGCATATTTTTGAAAATCTGAGATGACAGTGTTGTTAACAAAAGGCTAAGCTTGAGAGCTAGCATATTGATTTCATTTCATTTGCGATTTGCATGAATAGTTCACGTTGCGTTATGGCAATGGGCTTGAGGCTGTAGTCATGATCCCGGTTCCGGGTTGGCTCGACGCAAGAAGTTAAAGCTTGGTCGCAAATGGGTCTTCCAAATGGACAAAGACCCTAAGCATACTTCCAAAGTTGTGGCAAAATGGCTTAAGGACAACTAAGTCAAGGTATTGGAGTTGGAGTGGCCATCACAAAGCCCTGACCTCAATCCCATAGAAAATCTGTGGGCAGAACTGAAAAAGCGCGTGTGAGCAAGGAGGCCTACAAACCTGACTGTTACATCAGCTCTGTCAGGAGGAATGGGCCAAAATTCGCCCAACTTATTGTGGGAAACTTGTGGAAGGCTATCCAAAATATTTGACCCAAGTTAAACAATGTAAAGGCAATGCTCCCAAATACTAATTGAGTGTATGTAAACTTCTGACCCACAGGGAATGTGATGAAAGAAATAATAGCTGAAATAAATTATTCTCTCTACTATTATTTTGACATTTCACATTCTTAAAATAAAGTGGTGATCCTAAATGACCTAAGACAGGGAATTTTTACTAGGATTAAATGTCAGGAATTGTGAAAAACTGAGTTTAAATGTATTTGGCTAAGGTGTATGTAAACTTCCAGCTTCAACTGTATATGTGTGTGTGACTGAGGTCAAGGGCACTTGACTGTTTGTGTTTGCCATGGCAGCTGTGGGGCTTTAGCTGTGTTGGTTTAAGATGATCTGATTGGCTCAGGGTGTATAAACTGCCCTGTAAGCCCTCTCTGTAACATCCACACACACAACAGGGCTGCCTCTAACGCTTGTCTACTGGGCTTCTACTAGGGAACAGATGTCGCTACAACTCACTGTCACACTGCCCATAGCATGGTGCTGAGGTCACACATATAAACGCCCCTAACCATCCATAGGCTTCCCAGTCATCTCCAGGTAGATGTCCGACATGGGGACAGTGACCTGGGGCACCCTCCAGAAACTCCCTGGCCTCTCCCCTATCAAGCAGCCTCAGACCGTCCCACTACAGATGGCTGAGAGAGAGAGGGGAAGGGTGAGATAGAGAGAGAGCTAAGAGGTCAGTCAGTCAGCCAGACAGTCAGGTCAAGTTTGAGGAGGAAGCAGCTTCTAGGCTCTGGGGGACCAAATGTCCACTCAGCCTGGAAAGGCCACTGGTCAACTTTACATGTGGATGACGGGAGACACACAATAGTACTGTCCTCCCTCCCTCCCTCCCTCCCTCCCTCCCTCCCTCCCTCCCTCCCTCCCTCCCTCCCTCCCTCCCTCCCTCCCTCCCCCTCCCTAGTACTGTACTCCCTCCCTCCATAGTACTGTCCTCCCTCCCTCCCTCCCTAGTACTGTCCTCCCTCCCTCCCTCCCTAGGACTGTCCTCCCTCCCTCCCCCCTCGTACTGTCCTCCCTCCCTCCCTCCCTCGTACTGTCCTCCCTCCCTCCCTCCCTCCTGTCCTCCCTCCCTCCCTCCCTCCCTCCCTCCCTCCCTCCCTCCCTCTGTCCTCCCTCCCTCCCTCCCTCCCTAGGACCGCCCTCCCTCCCTCCCTCCCTCCTTAGCACGGTCCTCCCTCCCTCCCTCCCTAGGACTGTCCTCCCTCCCTCCCCCCTCGGACTGTCCTCCCTCCCTCCCTCCCTCCCTAGTACAGTCCTCCCTCCCTCCCTCCCTAGTACTGTCCTCCCTCCCTCCCTCCCTAGTACTGTCCTCCCTCCCTCCCTCCCTAGTACTGTCCTCCCTCCCTCCCTCCCTAGTACTGTCCTCCCTCCCTCCCTCCCTAGGACTGTCCTCCCTCCCTCCCTCCCTAGTACTGTCCTCCCTCCCTCCCTCCCTAGTACTGTCCTCCCTCCCTCCCTCCCTAGTACTGTCCTCCCTCCCTCCCTCCCTAGGACTGTCCTCCCTCCCTCCCTCCCTAGGACTGTCCTCCCTCCCTCCCTCCCTCCCTAGTACCGCCCTCCCTCCCTCCCTCCTTAGCACGGTCCTCCCTCCCTCCCTCATACTGTCCTCGCTCCCTCCCTCCCTAGTACTAGGAACTGGGGGACCGGAGGAACTGGAGGTACCGGAGGACTGGAGGTACCGGAGGACTGGAGGTACCGGAGGACTGGGGGACCGGAGGTACTGGAGGACTGGGAGACCAGAGGACTGGGGGACCGGAGGTACTGGAGGACCGGGGGACCAGAGGACCGGGGGACCAGAGGACCGGGGGACCGGAGGTACTGGAGGACAGGAGGTACTGGAGGACCGGGGGACCAGAGGACCTGGGGACCAGAGGACCGGGGGATCAGAGGACCGGGGGACCGGAGGTACTGGAGGACTGGAGGTACTGGAGGACCGGAGGGACCGGGGGACCAGAGGACTGGTGGACCGGAGGTACTGGAGGACCGGGGGACCAGAGGACCGGGGGATCAGAGGACCGGGGGACCGGGGGTACTGGAGGACTGGAGGTACAGGAGGACTGGAGGTACGGGAGTACCGGGGGACTGGAGGATCAGAGGACTGGAAGTACCGGAGGACTGGGGGACTAGAGGACTGGGGGACCGGAGGTACTGGAGGACCGGGGGACTGGAGGACTGGGGGACTGGAGGTACTGGAGGACTGGGGGACCGGGGGACCAGAGGACCGGGGGACCAGAGGACCGGGGATCAGAGGACCGGGGGACCGGAGGTACTGGAGGTACTGGAGGACTGGAGGTATGGGAGTACAGGGGGACTGGAGGACTGGAGGATCAGAGGACTGGAAGTACCGGAGGACTGGGGGACTAGAGGACTGGGGGACCGGAGGTACTGGAGGACCGGAGGACGGGAGGACTGGGGGAACTGGAGGACCGGAGGTACTGGAGGACTGGGGGACCGGAGGACTGGAGGACCGGGGGAACTGGAGGACCGGAGGTACCGGAGGACTGGGGGTACTGGAGGACTGGAGGTACGGGAGTACCGGGGGACTGGAGGTACGGGAGGACTGGAGGATCAGAGGACTGGGGGACTGGAAGTACCGGAGGACTGGGGGACCGGAGGACTGGGGGACCGGAGGTACTGTAAGACCGGGAGGCTGGAGGACTGGAGGTACTGGAGGACCGGAGGACGGGAGGACTGGGGGAACTGGAGGTACTGGAGGACTGGGGGACTGGAGGACCGGAGGACTGGAGGTACTGGAGGACTGGGGGACTGGAGGTACTGGAGGACTGGAGGACCGGAGGACTGAGGGAACTGGGGGACTGTAGGACTGGAAGACTGGGGGACTGGAGGTACTGGAGGACCGGAGGACTGGAGGACTGGGGGACTGAAGGACTGGAGGACCGGGGGAGGACTGGGGGACCGGGGGAGGTACTGGAGGACTGGGGACTGGAGGTACGGGAGGACTGGAGGATCAGAGGACTGGGGGACTGGAAGTGGGGGACCGGAGGACTGGGGACCGGGGGATCAGAGGACCGGGGGGGGGACCGGAGGTACTGGAGGACTGGAGGTACTGGAGGACTGGAGGTGACTGGGAGTACCGGGGGACTGGAGGATCAGAGGACTGGAAGTACCGGAGGACTGGGGGGACTAGGAGGACTGGGGGACCGGAGGTACTGGAGGACCGGGGGACTGGAGGACTGGGGGACTGGAGGTACTGGAGGACTGGAGGACCGGAGGTACTGGAGGACCGGAGGTACTGGAGGACCGGAGGGACCGGGGGACCAGAGGACTGGTGGACCGGAGGTACTGGAGGACCGGGGAACCAGAGGACCGGGGGGACCGGGGGGATCAGAGGACCGGGGACCGGAGGGTACCAGAGGACCGGGGGACCAGAGGACCGGGGGATCAGAGGACCGGGGGACCGGAGGTACTGGAGGACTGGAGGTACTGGGGACTGGAGGGACCGGGGGACAGGGGGACTGGAGGACTGGAGGATCAGAGGACTGGAAGTACCGGAGGGACTGGGGGACTAGAGGACTGGGGGACCGGAGGTACTGGAGGACTGGGGGACTAGAGGACTGGGGGACCGGAGGTACTGGAGGACCGGGGGACTGGAGGACTGGGGGACTGGAGGTACTGGAGGACTGGGGGACCGGGAGGGACCGGGGGACCAGAGGACCGGGGGATCAGAGGACCGGGGGACCGGAGGTACTGGAGGACTGGAGGTATGGGAGTACAGGGGGACTGGAGGACTGGAGGATCAGAGGACTGGAAGTACCGGAGGACTGGGGGACTAGAGGACTGGGGGACCGGAGGTACTGGAGGACCGGAGGATGGGAGGACTGGGGGAACTGGAGGACCGGAGGTACTGGAGGACTGGGGACTGGAGGACTGGGGGACCGGAGGACTGGAGGACCGGGGGGGGAACTGGAGGACCGGAGGTACCGGAGGACTGGGGGTACTGGAGGACTGGAGGTACGGGAGTACCGGGGGGACTGGAGGTACGGGAGGACTGGAGGATCAGAGGACTGGGGGGAGGACTGGAAATACCGGAGGACTGGGGGACCGGAGGACTGGGGGACCTGGAGGTACTGGAGGACCGGGGGCTGGAGGACTGGAGGTACTGGAGGACCGGAGGACGGGGGAGGACTGGGGGAACTGGAGGTACTGGAGGACTGGGGGACTGGAGGACCGGAGGACTGGAGGACTGGGGGACTGGAGGACTGGAGGACTGGAGGACTGGAGGACTGAGGGAACTGGGGACTGACTGTAGGACTGGAAGACTGGGGAACTGGAGGTACTGGAGGACCGGAGGACTGGAGGACCGGGGGACTGAAGGACTGGAGGACCGGAGGACTGGGGGACCGGAGGTACTGGAGGACCGGGGACTGGAGGTACTGGAGTACTGGAGGACCGGAGGGAGGACTGGAGGATCAGAGGACTGGGGGACTGGAAGGACCGGAGGACTGGGGGACCAGAGGACTGGGGGGACTGGAGGACTGGAGGTACTGGAGGACTGGAGGTACTGGAGGACTAGAGGTACTGGAGGACCAGATGACTGGGGGAACTGGAGGACCGGAGGTACTGGAGGACTGGGGGACCGGAAGACTGGAGGACCGGGGGAACTGGAGGACCGGAGGTACTGGAGGACTGGAGGTTCTGGAGGACCGGAGGACTGGAGGACCGGAGGACTGGGGGGCTGGAGGACTGGAGGTACTGGAGGACTGGAGGTACTGGAGGACCAGAGGACTGGGGGAACTGGAGGACCGGAGGTACTGGAGGACTGGGGGACCGGAGGACTGGAGGACCGGGGGAACTGGAGGACTGTAAGACTGGAGGACTGGGGAACTGGAGGACCGGGGGGAACTGGAGGACCGGGGGAACTGGAGGACTGGAGGACCAGAGGACTGGAGGTACTGGAGGACCGGAGGTACTGGAGGACCGGAGGACTGGAGGACCGGGGACTGGAGGACGGAGGACTGGGGGACCGGAGGACTGGGGGAGGACCGGAGGTACAGGAGGACTGGAGGGACGGGAGTACCGGGGGACTGGAGGTATGGGAGGACTGGAGGATCAGAGGACTGGGGGACTGGAAGTACCGGAGGACTGGGGGACCAGAGGACTGGGGGACCGGAGGACTGGGGACCGGAGGACTGGGGGACCGGAGGACTGGGGGACTGGAGGTACTGGAGGACTGGGGGACTGGAGGTACTGGAGGACTGGGGAAACCGGGGTCTGGAGGTACTGGAGGACTGGGGGAACTGGGGGACTGTAGGACTGGAAGACTGGTGGACTGGGGGAACTGGAGGACCGGGGGAACTGGAGGACCGGGGGAACTGGAGGACCGGAGGACTGGAGGTACTGGAGGACTGGGGGACTGGAGGTACTGGAGGACTGGGGGACTGGAGGACTGGGGGACTGGAGGTACTGGAGGACTGGAGGTACTGGAGGACCGGAGGACTGGGGGACCGGGGGACCGGAGGACTGGGGGACCGGAGGACTGGAGGACTGGAGGACAGGGGGACTGGAGGACCGGAGGACTGGAGGTACTGGAGGACTGGAGGTACTGGAGGACTGGTGGTCTGGAGGACCGGGGGACTGGAGGACTGGAGGACCGGAGGACTGGGGGACTGGAGGACTGGGGGACTGGAGGTGGGGGACTGGAGGACTGGGGGTACTGGAAGACTGGGGGTACTGGAGGACTGGGGGACTGGAGGACCAGACGACCGGAGGACCGTAGTTGGGAAACAGTGCTGTAGGCTACATGCACAGTATTGATATACTTGCATAACACCTATGGACATGAACAGCAGACTTAGTTCAGACAGCAGAGAACACAAGATACCAGAGGCCAGAGGCATTCCAGTGGTTAGAACTGGGTGGCTGCTTTAATAGAGGTCTCTGTTGAGTGACGACAGTATATAAAACCTCACTGATGTGAGACGTACTAATGGGGGGGGGGGGGCATTGAACAAGCAAGTGTACAGGCAAGTGTACAAGTGTGTGTACTTGTTTATAGAAACACTACCACCTACGCACGCACAGACAGACAGCAGGTAGCCTAGTGGTTAGAGCGTTGGGCCAGTAGCCGGAAGGTTGCGAGATTGAATCCCCGAGCTGACGAGGTAAAAATGTGTCGTTCTGCCCCTGAACAAGGCAGTTAACCCACTGTTCCTAGGCCGTCATTGTAAATAAGAATTTGTTCTTACCTGACTTGCCTAGTTAAGTAAAAACCCACACACCCAGACACACACACACACAAAAACTCAAAACAGCCATATTACTCCACCCACAGGGGAACCCAGACCCAGTGCTTCTAAGAAACCTCCTTCCATTCCACGAGACAGTGTCACATACACATACACACACACACACACACACACCCCAGACAGACACACATTGCTATAAACATCAGCACATAACTCCCCTCACCACAAACTATGGAAAAAATAGCAGCGTGTGTGTGTGTGTATAGAGAGAGAGAGACAGGGCCTCTATCAGAGGAAGTTTCCCTAACTCAACAGAGAGTAACCATGTGTCTTATGGGTGTGAGAGAGAGAGTGACCGTTTTTCAGAGAGCTCATACTTATCAGCTTGACATTGTCCATGTGTTGGGTGTGTTTGCCCGTGTGAGACACAAGTAACCTACCCCCACCCCCCCACACCCCCCCAACCACACACACAGACACACACACACACAGTGAGATGTGCTGACCTGTCCTGCAGTAGGGTGGGGTGGGCAGGATCAGGATGGGGCAGGAAGAGGGATTTAGACAGAACAAAGGACAGCCAGACTTCAACACACAGGAAGTGATTGTAGAGAGGACAGAGTGGACATAACACACTACGTTACACTCAACCCTTACCCAGCTCTACCAGCACAGACAACAACCCTGATCTCAGTATATGTGTGTGTGTCTGTGTACATACCGCAAAGTCCCCATGAGTCAGTAGCCAATGTGTGTGTGTGTGTGTGTGTGTGTGTGTGTCATTGAAGTGGGTAAGTAATAATTGTGTGTGGCATCAGTTTCAGAGTAAGAGACTGGGCCAGGTCAAGGAAGCTTTGGTAAGAACATGCATGACACTGTGCGTGTGTGTGACCCTGCAGATTCTCATAGAGCCCTCTGTCCCAGACACTGGCCCATGGCAGCCGGCCACAGAGAGAGAAGGGAACCTCCCCAGTGTTTTCCTGCCAGCGTTTCCCCAACGTTCTCCCTTCGTCACTCTTAGGTTTCTTCTTTGGTTTGCACAGTTGGTGCTCATCAAGTCTAATGAATTAATGCAATTAATGTCATGTGGCGACAGGGCCTGCCATCCACACGGCTCTGGCTTGGCACGTGTGTGTACGTGTGTCTGTATGTGTGTTGGGTCGGAGTTTATGTGCTGTGTGTATGTGTGTGTATGTGTATGTGTACCTGGAAATGGATCTCATTTCCATGGCTCAATATTTGCCATGGGGCACAGCCCAGCCTCTACAGGACTAATGAAGGAAACAAATCATGTCCACTGTGATCACACACAAGGAGAGCTCTGAGAAGAGGGAGGGGAGGGAGAGAGGAGCTAAGGGGGAAGAAGGAGGTAAAGTGCATTTGAAATTGTGGAAGATGAGAAAGTGGGGAAGTGTGCGTGGGAGGCAGTGGGAAAGCAAGGAATGGGCACTGAGAGAAAGAGCATGAGAGAGATAGAGAGACAGAGAAAGAGCATGAGAGAGATAGAGAGACAGAGAAAGAGCATGAGAGAGATAGAGAGACAGAGAAAGAGCATGAGAGAGATAGAGAGACAGAGAAAGAGCATGAGAGAGACAGAGAAAGAGCATGAGAGAGATAGAGAGACAGAGAAAGAGTTAGCGGTCCAAACAGGCTGATATTTTGAACACTCCCCAATAGAGCTTTTTACTCCATGAACTTTGACCTTATTGGGTCCCCATTGCGATGGGGTCGTACTGTAAAACTCTCCACATCTGGACTGGCCTCCTGCTTTGGACCATCACTCTTTTCCTCCTTTACTTCTTCCTACTCCTCTCTGTTCCCTCCCTTCACCTCATATCTCCTGTTCCTCCTGCCTCCCTCCTCCTCTGGTCCTAAACAAACCTCAATGTCAACACATAGGCCATGGCCAAGGCACCAGGGCAATACAGAGGTTGCTGGTGAGGCTTTGGGGGCTCGTTGGGGTGTTGAGGATATTGGACCAGCGGGGTGTGTGTGTGTGTCTGCAGAGAATTGTTTTATAGCAAGTGACAGCTGACGATTACCCACCACCTAACCCCTCACCCCTGACCTGCTCTCTGCCCCCCCCATACACATTGACACGTCTCCTCTTATAAACCAGGATGGCCAGACTGACATTGCTCATCACACACACACAGTTGTTGTTACGTCAGATGGAAAGGGGCTTTTAGAGAAGAGAGAGCTGGAAATAGATATTTAGAATGAATGGTGAAATGACATATTGACAGAGAGATACAGGAAGACTGAAACTAGAGAAACTACACAGAGAGAGCGAGACAGAGCTCGAGAGAGCGAGACAGAGAGACAGAGAGCACGAGAGAGCGAGAGCGCGAGAGAGTGCGAGAGAGAGAGCGCGAGAGAGAGAGAGCGCGAGAGACAGAGTGCACGAGAGAGCGTGCGAGAGAGAGTGCGAGAGAGAGAGAGCGCGAGAGAGAGAGAGCGCGAGAGAGAGAGCGCGAGAGAGAGCGCGTGAGAGTGCGAGAGAGAGAGAGAGTGCGAGAGAGAGAGCGCGAGAGAGAGAGAGTGCGAGAGAGAGAGCGCGAGAGAGAGCGCACGAGAGAGTGTGCGAGAGTACGAGAGAGAGAGAGAGCGCGAGAGCGCGAGAGAGAGGCACGCAGAATTCTGCAAAAATATCCTCCGTGTACAAAGTAAAACACCAAATAATGCATGCAGAGCAGAATTAGGCCGATACCCACTAATTATCAAAATCCAGAAAAGAGCCGTTAAATTCTACAACCACCTAAAAGGAAGCGATTCACAAACCTTCCATAACAAAGACATCACCTACAGAGAGATGAACCTGGAGAAGAGTCCCCTAAGCAAGCTGGTCCTGGGGCTCTGTTCACAAACACAAACACACCCTACAGAGCCCCAGGACAACAGCACAATTAGACCCAACCAAATCATGAGAAAACAAAAAGATAATTACTTAACACATTGGAAAGAATTAACAAAAAAACAGAGCAAACTAGAATGCTATTTGGCCCTACACAGAGAGTACACAGCGGCAGAATACCTGACCACTGTGACTGACCCAAAATTAAGGAAAGCTTTGACTATGTACAGACTCTGTGATCATAGCCTTGCTATTGAGAAAGGCCGCCGTAGGCAGACATGGCTCTCAAGAGAAGACAGGCTATGTGCTCACTGCCCACAAAATGAGGTGGAAACTGAGCTGCACTTCCTAACCTCCTGCCCAATGTATGACCATATTAGAGAGACATATTTCCCCCAGATTACACAGATCCACAAAGAATTCGAAAACAAATCCAATTTTGAAAAACTCCCATATCTTTTGGGTGAAATTCCACAGTGTTCCATCACAGCAGCAAGATTTGTGACCTGTTGCCACGAGAAAAGGGCAACCAGTGAAGAACAAACACCATTGTAAATACAACCCATATTTATGCCTATTCATTTTATCTTGTGTCCTTTAACTATTTGTACATTGTATATATATATATATATATAATATGACATTTGTAATGTCTTTACTGTTTTTAAACTTCTGTATGTGTAATGTTTACTGTAAATTTTTTGTTGTTTTTCACTTTATATATTCACTTTGTATGTTGTCTACCTCACTTGCTTTGGCAATGTTAACACATGTTTCCCATGCCAATAAAGCCCTTGAATTGAATTGAATTGAGAGAGAGAGTGCGAGAGAGAGAGAGAGAGTGCGAGAGAGAGAGAGAGTGCGAGAGTGAGAGAGAGCGCGAGAGTGCGAGAGAGAGAGTGCGAGAGAGAGAGAGTGCGAGAGAGAGAGAGCGCGAGAGAGAGAGAGCGCGAGAGAGAGAGAGAGAGAGAGAGAGAGAGAGAGCAAGAGAGAGAGAAGAGAGCGAGAGAGAGAGAGAGAGCGAGAGAGAAACTTGAAGAGACTGGAGAAACACATAACATGTGTTAACCATTGCCGGGGCCGTTCCCGTGAGCAGTGGTGTACACGGCACACTTAACGGCCCAGCTCTGGAAAAGTATACTTTACAATTCATTGCTTCCTTCTCGCAAAAATTAAAGGTCTCCTGTTAAAAGCACAACTTGTCAAACGATAGCAGCTTTTATTACAGAGCAAACTCCCGCCCCTGCCTCTGTCTAGGGCCTACTTCCCTGCAAACTTGTTTTATTTAGAAAAGGGATACTCTGCACATGGGACCCCAGAGTGGGTAAGTGTGTGTGTGTGTGTGTGTGTGTGTGTGTGTGTGTGTGTGTGTGTGTGTGTGTGTGTGTGTGTGTGTGTGTGTGTGTGTGTGTGTGTGTGTGTGTGTGTGTGTGTGTGTGTGTGTGTGTGTGTGTGTGTGTGTGTGTGTGTGTGTGTGTGTGTGTGTGTGTATGCGAGTGTGTAGACTCACACTGGGCCCACTTTTAACAACAGGCATCCTCAACACAACCCGTTACAGCAGTACAACATTCTTCAGCAGAATGGCTGAACCTAATGACCTTTGGGATCCTATTGAATGTATATGCTGCCCGGCACTGGAAGTGTTTCGCAGACTGGAAACCCTCCATCCGAACCAAACATTCCCAAAGGAAGCGCATTCATTTCATTCATTCCTTCATTCAAGGAGATTCCCTACGGCTACAACGCAAACTCCAGGACAAACACTGTCTCCTTCCCACATGCTAGCTAGCTGACCGGGATTCAGGGAAATAAGAGGCACATCTGTGTTTCCACCTCTATGGGAATGGCCGCTGATGGTTATCATGGTTACCACAGCTCCTGGTCTCTCCCCGCTCTCTCTCTGAGTTCCCGGGAATACTGGAGTTAATGGGATTTTAATGGGATGTGTGGACAAAATGGAATAGATGTGCCGATTTGCTCTGATAGAGGGGGAGAGAACAGCATGGGATTAAACTCAATGTTTTGACAAAAAAAAAAGAAAATAAGAAAAACAGCTGAAAAAAAAACTGTGTGACAAGGGCCAGAGAAGGGCCTGTGATTGGGCAACTGATTGAATCTGAGATTTTATTGGTTGATTGTTAGGTAAAATGTAAGAGCCTACAATTCAGCCTCTTAAATTCTTGCTATGTGGACTACTTACAGATGTAGGATCTTAATTTGAGCCAGTTTGCTACAGCAGGAAAATAATCCTGCAGCAAAAGGAAATGTGAATTATTATGTGGATTATATTTAATGGACTTTTTTGGGGGGTTGATACATTTTTCGTAAGGGAAATTCAAGTCTGAAATTTCCAAGTAAAAATGACTAACTTCACAAGCCTTTTTAAAACTCAAATACACTACATGTTTTTCCACGTTTTTACATTTCCTACATTTCAAGAATGTTATCCTGCAAAAGGGGATCAAATTAAGATCTTCCTTTGTGCATATCTATTGAACAGGAAGTAAAAGTAAGAGTCAGTGTCTTGATTGGCTGATTGATAATAAAGAATTCTCTTCGATAATAATCACAGTTGGGTATATCCCCCCCAAGCAGACACATCGACGGCCCTGAAAGAACTTCATTGGACTCTATGTAAACTGGAAACCACATATCCTGAGGCTGCATTTATTGTAGCTGGGGATTTTAACAAGGCTAATCTGAAAACAAGGCTCCCTACATTTTATCAGCATATCCAGATAAAACCCTGGATCATTGTTACTCTAACTTCCGCGACGCATACAAAGCCCTCCCCCGCCCTCCTTTCGGAAAATCTGACCACGACTCCATTTTGTTACTCCCAGCCTATAGACAGAAACTAAAACAGGAAACACCCGTGCTCAGGTCTGTTAAACGCTGGTCCAACCAATCGGATTCCACGCTTCAAGATTGCTTCGATCACGTGGACTGGGATATGTTCCGCATAGTGCCGGACAATAACATTGATGAATACGCTGATTTGGTGAGCGAGTTTATTAGCAAGTGCATCGGTGATGTTGTACCAACAGCGACTATTAAAACCTTCCCCAACCAGAAACCGTGGATTGATGGCAGCATTCACGCAAAACTGAAAGCGTGAACCACTGCTTTTGATCAGGGCAAGGCGACCGGAAAAATGACCGAATACAAACAGTGTAGCTATTTCCTCCGCAAGGCAATCAAACAAGCTAAGCGCCAGTATAGAGACAAAGTAGAGTCACAATTCAACGGCTCAGACACAAGAGGTATGTGGCAGGGTCTACAGTCAATCATGGATTCCAAAAAGAAAACCAGCCCCGTCACGGACCACGATGTCTTGCTCCCAGACAAACTAGACAACTTCTTTGCTCGCTTTGAGGACAATACATTGCCACCAACACGGCCCTCTACCAAAACCTGCGGGCTCTCCTTCACTGCAGCCGACGTGAGTAAAACATTTAAACGTGTTAACCCTTGCAAGGATGCCGGCCCAGACGGCAGCCCTAGATGCCTTCACCCCTAGTGTCTTCAGAGCATGCGCAGACCAGCAAACTCAGGAGGTTGAAGAAATTTGGCTTGTCACTGAAAACACTCAAACTCCAGGACACCTACACCACCCGATGTCACAGGAAGGCCAAAAAGATCATCAAGGACAACAACTACCCGAGCCACTGCCCGTTCACTCCGTTATCATCCAGAAGGCGAGGTCAGTACAGGTGCATCAAAGCTGGGACCAAGAGACTGAAAAACAAGCTTCTATCTCAAGGCCATCAGACTGTTAAACAGCCATCACTAACATTGAGTGGCTGCTGCCAACATACTGACTCAAATCTCTAGCCACAATAACAATAAAAATTGGATGTAATAAATGTATCACTAGCCACTTTAAACAATGCCATTCTATATACTGTTTATACACATTACATCTCATATGTATATACTGTACTCTATACCATCTACTGCTTCTTGCCTATGCTGTTCGGCGAGCACTCATCCATGTATTTTTATGTACACTTTTTATTTACACTTGTGTGTATAAGGTAGTTGTTGTGAAATTGTTAGATTACTTGTTAGATATTACTGCATGGTCGGAACTATAAGCACAAGCATTTCGCTACACTCGCATTAACATCTGCTAACCATGTGTATGTGACAAATCAAATTTGATTTGAAGATCTAGTAGGTGGGAGACGAGTGGGATGACATCACCCTCTATGGTTCGAGGCGCATCGATAACGTTTTCATGACAACAGGTCTCACAACAGATCTTGAACAAAGACACAACATTCTCAATACAGTCTCTCAACGGTCTAAAACACCCCAGTCCTACATTAGTAGAAACATTTTGCACTATTTGCAATGTAATTTCTCAAAAGTCTCACACCATTCGCACAATGGTCTCAAAAAGTCTACATTTCACTGCAGTCTCACAGAAGTTTTGCGGTTGTCTCCCAACATCCACAAAACCTCCTGACATTCGCCCAGCATGCCGACAACATCTCTCACCATCTATATCAACGCAACCCAATCCGGTAGCCGGCCTGCCTGACTGCCCGCATGTCTAGAGCACTGTCGTCAACTCCATCATTAGCATTAGCCGCGTGGGTCTAAACATAACCCATTACATAACATAAAGCAGGACAGAAACATTAGGGAAACATTACTACACCAGGCATCACATTATTTCCAATCAATGGAGCCTGGGCCAGCCAAGAGTTAAAAAATACCACAGCGCGAAGCTGTGTTAAACACATGGAAAGCGGAGGCATTGATATGGAGTTGCTAACACATCTACTGTAGCAGTAGCTCACTGCTGCCCAGAACACGATCTACTAGTTACATCCTCCTGTACTTCATAAACAGATGGTTAAAGGCTTACACAATGTAAAGACTGTACAACCATCTACAGTACACCATCACAAACATCATCTGATGACGAATATACTGACAGACGGAGGACATTGTAACATATGTAGCACTATCTAGTGGTTGTGGACACAGACATGCAGACAGACAGTCGGACAGAGACAGGAACAGTCAGACACCATAAGAAAGCTGGTATCCTCTTCTATCCCAAAGCGTGGATGCTTCCAGCAGCCCCTGGGCTCGCTCTCTGAGCCCCCACTACCCAGGCGATGCTGCTCCTGAGTTTATACATGCTCACACATACCATAAACACACTTACACTTGGACAAAACACACACTTTATCTCTAAGAGTCTTCACAGATGGGAAGGTGTGTTTGTATGTGTGTTTATATGTGTATGACATGATGGTCTGGCGTCGAAGGCCTCTCTATTCCCTACTCAGCCCCCATTAATAAAAACACAAGCATAAAACAGACCCAAATTCCCGCTTCCAAATACGCCTGCTTGCGCACCCCCCACTCCTTTCCAGAAAGCTGCCTGCACAAGCGTTTGGTCCCCCCATGCCGAGCTGTGAGCCATGGGTCATACACTTTGGTCACAGCCTTGGAGACACAGTGAGGGGATGAGGAAAACTGTTCCAGGGCCTGTAGTATGAGAACAGTCAATGTCTGGTCGTAGAAGACGTGTCAAATAACAATCACTTCTGAGTAATAGGAGTGTAACACGTCAGCAAAAGGATAATAATATGGGGCTAATGGAACAAACCTGGCCCTGTACTTGAGGTAGCTGGTAGATGACAGTAAGGTAATTGAATGGTGAGGTCTGAGGCAGCACTAGAGGCCATGTGAATGGGATGATGCTAATGGCTAATAGCTCTATTGTGTGGCTGCTGACCGGAGACTGACTCGGAGGGGGTAATTGAGTTTGGGCTTTGAGGAGCTGACCTTATAAACACCCCGCCCTCCTCCTCCTCTCTATGATGGAGGGAACGAGGGAGGGAGGGAGACTTTCAGTGATCCACTGTTTAATAAAGTACTGCTTCAGTGAAAGTTGGGAGGGCATGTTGGTGACATGAACCCAGTCTTCCAGGAACACAAGTTAGCGTCATTCCTCTTTTCATGTATTTGTGTCTCAGCTACCATACACTCTGTTGGCAGTTTTGATTGAACGGGGCCCAATGCCTCTCTGTCTCTAACCTCTCCCTCTCCCTCTGTGTGTGTGTGTGTGTGTGTGTGTGTGTGTGTGTGTGTGTGTGTGTGTGTGTGTGTGTGTGTGTGTGTGTGTGTGTGTGTGTGTGTGTGTGTGTGTGTGTGTGTGTGTGTGTGTGTGTGTGTGTGTGTGTGTGTGTGTGTGTGTGTGTGTGTGTGTGGTATAGGTGGCGTCCCTGTGATCCCAGGTGGGCCGTGGGGGGTTCGAAGGAAAGAAGAGAGGAGACACTCTCTCTCTTTCATCTCCCTTTCATCCAGGCCGCTAGATAAGAGAAGGAGAGCGAGCAGCGACATAGTTCTATCCAAGACACCTTTTGAAGCCTTTCAACTGTACTAGAGGTGCTTCCTGGCTCCCATGCACCCTAACATGGGGGTTGGTTGGAGCCTAATTACCTTTAAGTCTGCCACAGGTAGGAGAATGTGTGTGTGGTTTATCTACGGTGAAGGAGGGAGGTAGAGGTGTAAGTGGATCTGTTCATTTAGCCCCTTCTGCTTTTCGCCTGTGTGCTGTGTGCCCCCACCATTCTGGAAATTCTCTCTGAGTTCATATATGTAAATTGGTTTGGATGTCCTTCTCTTTCCACGTCTCTCTCACACTCCCTAATGGGCGGTGGTTTGGTTGTAAGAGGGACATGCCTGGACAGAGCGCCTTCTCTCTCTAGGTCCAAACCACACAGTTCCATCCTCTGAAGATTTCCATTACAAACAAAAATAATTAGGGATTATTTCAGTTTTCTGTTATGATGTTTGACAGTGGGAGGACAGGGGAGGCAGAGGCCGAGAGAGAGAGATGCCCCTCAGGTGGGCTATAAAGCCTCCTTGGCGATGACAAGCATACCCATAACATGATGCAGCCACCACCATGCTTCAAAATATGAAGAGTGGTACTCCGTGATGTTTTGTGTTGGATTTCCCCCAAACTTAACGCTTTGTATTCAGGACAGAGCATGTATTTCTTTGCAGTTTTACTTTAGTTCCTTAAAGTAGTAAATTACCTACTGCTGTCCTCTGACCGTGGTCATGTCTTTATTCTCTTTCTCTTAGATTTAAGTGCTGGCACCTTTGGCACTATTGATCATGCTATCCTCATTAAGAGGTTAGAAGACTTCAAATCAAATCAAATTTTATTTGTCACATACACATGGTTAGCAGATGTTAATGCGAGTGTAGCGAAATGCTTGTGCTTCTAGTTCCGACAATGCAGTAATAACCAACAAGTAAACTAATTAACAATTCCAAAACTACTGTCTTATACACAGTGTAAGGGGATAAAGAATATGTACATAAAGATATATGAATGAGTGATGGTACAGAGCAGCATAGGCAAGATACAGTAGATGGTATCGAGTACAGTATATACATGAGATGAGTATGTAAACAAAGTGGCATAGTTAAAGTGGCTAGTGATACATGTATTACATAAGGATTAAGTAGATGATATAGAGTACAGTATATACGTATGCATATGAGATGAATAATGTAGGGTATGTAACATTATATTAGGTAGCATTGTTTAAAGTGGCTAGTGATATATTTTACATCCTTTCCCATCAATTCCCATTATGAAAGTGGCTGGAGTTGAGTCAGTGTCAGTGTGTTGGCAGCAGCCACTCAATGTTAGTGGTGGCTGTTTAACAGTCTGATGGCCTTGAGATTGAAAAACAGCTTCTATCTCTCGGTCCCTGCTGTGATGCACCTGTACTGACCTCGCCTTCTGGATGATAGCGGGGTGAACAGGTAGTGGCTCGGGTGGTTGCTGTCCTTGATGATCTTTATGGCCTTCCTGTGACATCGGGTGGTGTAGGTGTCCTGGAGGGCAGGTAGTTTGCCCCCGGTGATGCGTTGTGCAGACCTCACTACCCTCTGGAGAGCCTTAATGTTGTGGGCGGAGCAGTTGCCGTACCAGACGGTGATACAGCCTGCCAGGATGCTCTCGATTGTGCATCTGTAGAAGTTTGTGAGTGATTTTGGTGACAAGCCGAATTTTTTCCGCCTCCTGAGGTTGAAAGAGGCGCTGCTGCGCCTTCTTCACGATGCTGTCTGTGTGGGTGGACCAATTCAGTTTGTCTGTGATGTGTATGCCGAGGAACTTAAAACTTATTACCCTCTCCACTACTGTTCCATCGATGTGGATAGGGGGGTGTTCCCTCTGCTGTTTCCTGAAGTCCACAATCTCCTCCTTAGTCTTGTTGACGTTGAGTGTGAGGTTATTTTACCTAACACCACACTCCGAGGGCCCTCACCTCCTCCCTGTAGGCCGTCTCGTCGTTGTTGGTAATCAAGCCTACCACTGTTGTGTCGTCCGCAAACTTGATGATTGAGTTGGAGGCGTGCGTGGCCACGCAGTCGTGGGTGAACAGGGAGTACAGGAGAGGGCTCAGAACGCACCCTTGTGGGGCCCCAGTGTTGAGGATCAGCGGGGTGGAGATGTTGTTGCCTACCCTCACCACCTGGGGGCGGCCCGTCAGGAAGTCCAGTACCCAGTTGCACAGGGCGGGGTCGAGACCCAGGGTCTCGAGCTTGATGACGAGCTTGGAGGGTACTATGGTGTTGAATGCCGAGCTGTAGTCGATGAACAGCATTCTCACATAGGTATTCCTCTTGTCCAGATGGGTTAGGGCAGTGTGCAGTGTGTTTGAGATTGCATCGTCTGTGGACCTATTTGGGCGGTAAGCAAATTGGATTGGGTCTAGGGTGTCAGGTAGGGTGGAGGTGATATGGTCCTTGACTAGTCTCTCAAAGCAATTCATGATGACGGAAGTGAGTGCTACGGGGCGGTAGTCGTTTAGCTCAGTTACCTTAGCTTTCTTGGAAACAGGAACAATGGTGGCCCTCTTGAAGCATGTGGGAACAGCAGACTGGTATAGGGATTGATTGAATATGTCCGTAAACACACCGGCCAGCTGGTCTGCGCATGCTCTGAGGGCGCGGCTGGGGATGCCGTCTGGGCCTGCAGCCTTGCGAGGGTTAACACGTTTAAATGTTTTACTCACCTCTGCAGTGAAGGAGAGTCCGCATGTTTTCGTTGCAGGCCGTGTCAGTGGCACTGTATTGTCCTCAAAGCGGGCAAAAAAGTTATTTAGTCTGCCTGGGAGCAAGACATCCTGGTCCGTGATTGACTGTAGACCCTGCCACATACCTCTTGTGTCTGAGCCGTTGAATTGAGTTTCTACTTTGTCTCTATACTGACGCTTAGCTTGATTGATAGCCTTGCGGAGGGAATAGCTGCACTGTTTGTATTCGGTCATGCTACCAGTCACCTTGCCCTGATTAAAAGCAGTGGTTCGCGCTTTCAGTTTCACGGGAATGCTGCCATCAATCCACGGTTTCTGGTTAGGGAATGTTTTAATCGTTGCTATGGGAACGACATCTTCAACGCACGTTCTAATGAACTCGCACACCGAATCAGCGTATTTGTCAATGTTGCTGTCTGACGCAATACGAAACATATCCCAGTCCACGTGATGGAAGCAGTCTTGGAGTGTGGAATCAGCTTGGTCGGACCAGCGTTGGACAGACCTCAGCGTGGGAGCTTCTTGTTTTAGTTTCTGTCTGTAGGCAGGGATCAACAAAATGGAGTCGTGGTCAGCTTTTCCGAAAGGAGGGCGGGGCAGGGCCTTATATGCGTCGCGGAAGTTAGAGTAACAATTATCCAAGGTTTTTCCAGCCCTGGTTGCGCAAATCGATATACTGATACAATTTAGGGAGTCTTGTTTTCAGATTAGCCTTGTTAAAATCCCCAGCTACAATGAATACAGCCTCAGGATGTATGGATTCCAGTTTGCAAAGAGTCAAATAAAGTTTGTTCAGAGCCATCGATGTGTCTGGTTGGTCTACGAGGACAGATTCTTAGCTGGCTAACAATTTATACCTTTCCGAGTGGTATCAATTTGTTCAGCTGGGTGATAATCGTAAAGTTCCAAGGTTGGATTTGGCATTCCTCAAGGTTCTGTGCTTGGACCACTTTTATTTTCACTACACATGCTAGCCCTGGGGAATGTCATCTGTAAGCACAACATGCATATTCATTGCTATGCTGATGACACTCAGTTGTATTTATCAGTTAAACCAAACGATACATCACAAGATGTTGGATGAAAAACAAACTTCTTGTATTTAAACTCTGATAAGACTTAAATCATGCTACTTGGCCACAAGAAACTCACAAATAAAATATCAGGCCTCACTCTTAATATTGATGGTTGCCCCATCACACCAAACATGGTTGTTAAAAACCTTGGTGTTACCTTTGACCCCGGACTAACCTTTGACAACCACATAAAAAGCATATCCAAAACAACATCCTTCCATCTCAGGAACATTTCCAGAATTAGACACTTCATCTCAACCAGGTCCATGCATTTGCTTAGTCTAATAGATTAGACTATTGTAATGCCCTCCTTTCCAGCTGCTCAGACTCTACTATTAAAAGCGTACAACTTGTACAGAACACTGCAGCTCGCATTTTAAACAACACAAGAAGGCACAAACACATCACTCGAGTTTTATCTGCAGTACACTGGTTGCCTGTAAAGTATCGGTCGGATTTTAAAATCTTACTCTTAACTTCTAAAGCACTGCATGGTCTTGCCCCCTGTTATCTGACAGGCATGCTTGTTCCATACAACCCAGTGAGGGCACTCCGCTCCCAAGGAGCCTATTTGCTTGTACCTAGATGCAGAACCAAGGCAGGGGGGCGGAGCGTTCCCTATTAAAGCCCCTCAGTTATGGAACAGCTGACACAGGGCCTTTAGTAAGTGATTTTATTGATGGTGTTTTATTTATCCTCTTTACGGCTTCCTGTTTGCTTTCCCTTTTGTCATTTTTTTTTATGAAGTGTTTCGCCATTTTAAATGCACTAAATAAAGTTTGATTTGATTCCCCATAGAGGCCAGACGGGTTGCTCCACAACAGGCATCACTCACTTCAGTGGGCCACTCTCCCTCAATGACTCTAGAAAGGGAAGCATCCATCTCACTGCTCTTTTTTAAAAAGAGTCCGCATGCTTCTCATCCGATACAGTTCAGAACATTTTGTTCCGTTTTTGTTTGTTTTGGTCTTTGGAAAAGTCATTTTTTCGGCTGTTCGTGAACACACATTTTTTTCTCTCGAGGCAAGCCGAAGTCTACGCCAATATGTTGGTGATTGGTGAACAGTAGGGATTCTTCAATGAAGTGTTTGTTGTCATTCAATGAGGCAAATCATTTTCATTCACATTTTTTCACTTGGGAAATACTGCACCAAACATCTTAGTTAGATGTAAAATTGTGCGACTAAGATCTCCGACAGAAATATCAAAATGAATGGCAGGTTTCTTGAGTTATTTTAGAATAATTCTGACTATTTTGAGGAAGTGTATACTGTCCACGGGACTCAAAATACACAAAATAGTACTATTGCCACTTTTTTCTCGTTTTTCAAGCGAAGGTCTTTTAAAGGAGAATGCAAGCACACTCGTTCGGTTCGCCTAGCCGTGTCCCGAACCGAAGCATGCGGAAGGCTTAAGTCATATACATGAAAAGCCATCACATGGCCTACCCAATGCAACTCTGAATCATGGTGTAACCACTTCACAGAGTCTTACCTCAGTGTGTTGAGTGGTGGTCTGTGTGGTA
The DNA here is from genome assembly GCF_021184085.1 of Oncorhynchus gorbuscha. Lineage (NCBI taxonomy): Eukaryota > Metazoa > Chordata > Actinopteri > Salmoniformes > Salmonidae > Oncorhynchus > Oncorhynchus gorbuscha. Next base: position 18,757,902 of record NC_060191.1, read on the forward strand.
TTCTCTCATTAGGGTTAACAGGGGAAATGCACGTATTTTGTTTGTTTGTTTTTCCTCTGTGTTTTTGGTCTGGTTCTTTTAATTGGCTTGCGGAATGGATATGTAATTGCACCGCATTCCTTTTGTGTGCACGTGGCGGGCATTTGATCTATAGATCTGAAAAAATACATGTTGTTCAATTGTATCTGGGTGTGATCGAGCCTATTGATGTAAATGCATGTGCCCAGAGTATGTGTGTGGGCTTTATGTAGAGGAAGTGTGCGTGTGTGTCTGAGTGTGTAGTGTGTATGCGTGTGTTCTTAACGATCCCCAAGCGTCGCCCGTCTGTGTCTCCCACACCTCCTCAGTGGGGCTCAGCTCATTAGCGGCAACGCCTGGGTGGATTAACCACACAAAAAGGCACATGGACTGCCGACACAACATCTGCTCACTTCTAACCACTCATGTTTAGTGCTCCTCAAAGCCCTCCAACTTCATCTTAGAAAGGACAAACATGGATTTGTGCTCAATTCAAACCAGGAGTGTCTAAGTGGAGAAAGAGCAGTGTGTGCAGCAGTCTCCTCTCACATCCATCAGCTACATAAGGAGCTGTCAGTCTGTTGCATTCATTTATTCAATTAAGTAGATTTCCTCAACATGGGAATTTAATGCGGAATTCCCTTCTGTCTGTGACTTATGATTGTTTATCTGAGACACACACACACACACACACACACACACACACACACACACACACACACACACACACACACACACACACACACACACACACACACACACACACACACACACACACACACACACACACACACACACACACACACACACACACACAATGGGTCAAAACAAATTATGTTTGGAAATGAAACGGAAAAACGTCCCGTTCTGAGGTTGAAAAAAAAAAAAAAACTTTTCCTCCTCAGTTAACTACAGTTTTAATTCAGGACAAAAAATATCAGAAAAATTGCAATTCGCCAGCTATTACAGCCAATCCGGGAGGGAGGAATGGAGGGAGGAGTAGAACCAGATGGAAGAGAGGAAAGCGAGAGAGATATCAAATAGAGCTTGAGCTCAGTGTGAGCCTTATATGAGACCAGCATCAACACGATCTGAACACAGCATAAGAACAGCCCCAGCAGACATGAGACCAGTCTTATACAGTATGAGCTAAAGGAGGGTGAATCACGAGCTAAGGATGAGCTTTCCATGTGTCCTGACTTTGTGTGTGTCCATCCCTTGACGTACCTGTCTTGGACTTGACTTTCTTGGACGGCTGTTTCTTTTTGATGAACTTGGTGGCAGACTCTTGTTGCAGGGGCGGCTCCTCCAGGTCCGTAACAGCCTCCGCGATTGGCTCACAGCCCCCTGAGTTACAGGAAGAAGAGCATGATCAACAGCCAATCACAGAGACTGAATCCTATCATGAGATATACAATGAGTGCACAAAACATTATTTACATGATGCTCTTTCCATGACAGACTGAATCCAAGTGAAAGACTTGATCCATTATTGATGTCACTTGCTAAATCGACTTCAAATCAGCTTAGATGAAGGGGATTATTAAGCCTTGAGACATCAAATCAAATGTATTTATAAAAACCTTTTTACATCAGCTGATGTCACAAAGTACTTATACTGGAACCCAGTCTAAAAATCCAAAACAGCAAGCAATGCAGATGTAGAAGCATGGTGGCTTGGAAAAACTCCCTAGAAAGGCAGGAACCTAGGAAGTAACCTAGAGAGGAACTAGGCTCTGAGCGGTGGCCAGGCAGAGACAGGGCCAGGTTCATCAATCCAGTGCCTTGCCGTTCACCTTCGCACTCCTGGGCCAGACTACACTCAATCATAGGACCTACTGAAGAGATGAGTGTTCAGTAAAGACTTAAAGGTCGAGACCAAGTCTCTATCTCTCACATGGATATACAGACCATTCCATAGAAATATAGCTTTATAGGAGAAAACCCTGCCTTCAGGTGTTGCCTAAGAAATTCTAGGGACAAAAAGAGGCCTGCATCTTGTGACCGTTAGTGTACGTGTAGGTACAGTGGGGCAAAAAAGTATTTAGTCAGCCACCAATTGTGCAAGTTCTCCCACTTAAAAAGATGACAGAGGCCTGTCATTTTAATCATAGGTACACTTCAACTATGACAGACAAAATGAGGAAAAAAAATCTAGAAAATCACACTGTAGGATTTTTGATGAATTTATTTGCAAATTATGGTGGAAAATAAGTATTTGGTCAATAACAAAAGTTTCTCAATACTTATATATATACTCAATACTTACTTGTTTTATACCATTTGTTGGCAATGACAGAGGTCAAATGTTTTCTGTAAGTCTTCACAGGGTTTTCACACACTGTTGCTGGTATTTTGGCCCATCCCTCCATGCATATCTCCTCTAGAGCAGTGATGTTTTGGGGCTGTTGCTGGGGCAACACGGACTTTCAACTCCCTCCAAAGATTTTCTATGGGGTTGAGATCTGGAGACTGGCTAGGCCACTCCAGGACCTTGAAATGCTTCTTACGAAGCCACTCCTTCGTTGCCCGGGCGGTGTGTTTGGGATCATTGTCATGCTGAAAGACCCAGCCACGTTTCATCTTCAATGCCCTTGCTGATGGAAGGAGGTTTTCACTCAAAATCTCACGATACATGGCCCCATTCATTCTTTCCTTTACACGGATCAGTCATCCTGGTCCCTTTGCAGAAAAACAGGCCCAAAGCATTATGTTTCCACCCCCATGCTTCACAGTAGATATGGTGTTACATTTACATTTACATTTAAGTCCTTTAGCAGACGCTCTTATCCAGAGCGACTTATGTTCTTTGGATGCAACTCAGCATTCTTTGTCCTCCAAAAACGACGAGTTGAGTTTTTACCAAAAAGTTATATTTTGGTTTAATCTGACCATATGACATTCTCCCAATCATCTTCTGGATCATCAAAATGCTCTCTAGCAAACTTCAGACAGGCCTGGACATGTACTGGCTTAAGCAGGGGGACACATCTGGCACTGCAGGATTTGAGTCCCTGGCGGCGTAGTGTGTTACTGATGGTAGGCTTTGTTACTTTGGTCCCAGCTCTCTGCAGGTCATTCACTAGGTCCCCCCGTGTGGTTCTGGGATTTTTGCTCACCGTTCTTGCGATCATTTTGACTCCACGGGGTGAGATCTTGCGTGGAGCCCCAGATCGAAGGAGATTATCAGTGGTCTTGTATATCTTCCATTTCCTAATAATTGCTCCCACAGTTGATTTCTTCAAACCAAGCTGCTTACCTATTGCAGATTCAGTCTCCCCAGCCTGGTGCAGGTCTACAATTTTGTTTCTGGTTTCCTTTGACAGCTCTTTGGTCTTGGCCATAGTGGAGTTTAGAGTGTGACTGAGGTTTTGGACAGGTGTCTTTTATACTGATAACAAGTTCAAACAGGTGCCATTAATACAGGTAACGAGTGGTGGACAGAGGAGCCTCTTAAAGATGAAGTTACAGGTCTGTGAGAGCCAGAAATCTTGCTTGTTTGTAGGTGACCAAATACTTATTTTCCACCATAATTTGCAAATAACTTCATTAAAAATCCTACAATGTGATTTTCTGGATTTTTTTCTTCTCATTTTGTCTGTCATAGTTGAAGTGTACCTATGATGAAAATGACAGGCCTCTCTCATATTTTTAAGTGGGAGAACTTGCACAATTGGTGGCTGACTAAATACTTTTTTGCCCCACTGTATGTACGGCAGGACCAAATCGAAGAGATAGGTAGGAGCAAGCCCATGTAATGCTTGATAGGTTAGCAGTAAAACCTTAGCCTTAACAGGAAGCCAGGCTAGCACTGAAGTAATATGCTTTTGGTTATCGTCAAGATTATATCAGAAGTAATTAGCACTAACTGAAGTTAATTTAGTGCTTTAGCTGGGTAGCCGGAGTAGAGCATTGCAGTAGTCTAATCTAGAAGTGACAAAAGCATGGATGAACTTTTCTGCATCATTTTTAGACAAAATACTTCAGATTTTTGCAATGTTACTAAAATGGAAAAAGCTGCCCTTAAAATATTATTGATATGTTTGTCAAAAGAAAGATCAGGGTCCAGAGTAACGCTGAGGTCCTTGAGTTGAGTTTGAGTTTATTTTATTTTTACAGGGACAGTACACATGAATCAACGTTTCAGTAAAAGTGCCAGTTTTACTGCGGGACGCATTGGAGTGAATATGGGCCAGCATCCCTGCGGAACGCTTTCCACACCTTGTAGTCCATACCCTGACAAATTCAGGCTGTTCTGAGGGCAAAAGGGGGTGCAACTCAATATTAGGAAGGTGTTCCTAAAGTTTTGTACACTAATTGTACATACACAAATCAAACCTGTGTGTAAAATCTCTCTGGAGTATCAAGTTAGGATTTGGCCGTAACATGTGTCAAATGTGTAATAAAAGTGTTTCTCTTTAGCTGCCCTTTTTCAAGTGACAAAGTCTCAGTAATTGTCAGATGTTGTTATGTAAGAACTTCATCTTCTACCAGGGCCTACAAATGTCAATATTATCGTGTTTGTATGTATGTGGCCATGTAGGTGTTGCCTATGTGTTGTGTGCGCTGGGGGTGTCACAGTGAGACCCCCTCCAAGAGTATCTATCGGCTCATCAATACCAAGGATGAACTGGAATTAGGAACCTCCTAGGGTCTATGAATCAGACCCCTTGTCTCTCCCTCTCGCCTCTCCTCTCGACCTTCTCCACCTCTCCTGCTGACACCCAATCCCAAGGGCTTGTGTCATTTTTCATGCCACTTTCATTTTACACCCTCAAAACACACCGTCTGAGCTGGCAGTGGTGTGTGTGAACGTGTGTGTGTTAGTCTGGGTATGTGGTTAATCAGTATGCATGTGTGTGTGTGTGTATTTAAAATGCCCTCTACCTCTTGGCAGATCCCTGTCTAATGTTTTATCCTATGCTATAAAGCCAATCCTGTTCTGTTTAGTGAGGCCAATTGGTTGGGATGGCCCCTGGGGCTACGCCGAGCTGAAAGGCAACAGGCAGCCTCAGTTTTTTTTACCTCTTCCTGGTCATTGGCTTGTTTGAAATTGGATACGCCAGCCTTTAATTGGGCAGGTGTTTTTCTAAGCTTGTCTTTTTGCAATTTCGGACAGTGGCGGTGTGTGTGTATGTGTGATCAAGTGTAGTGTGTGTGTGCAGAGAGAGAGGGGTCGTATGTGGGGACAAGGGTAGTGTGTGTGTGTCTTAACCTCTGCCCAGCCATACATCAACACATGTTAAGGAAAGGGCCCCCACCTCTGGGCCACCTTTAGCCTGAAACGGAGCTCTTTTGGTGGGGAGACAAGCTAGGCAGCCCTCTCTCAGACTGTAGTATGGAGCTGCACACTGTCACATATACTAGGATATGAAATATGTTTTGGTCTGGGAGACCGGGTTAGTTATGGTCCAAACTGCTGTACTGTCTGTATGTGGTCGAGTTAGGTCTCTTCCAGTAAGGCATGAGATTGTAGTTAGAAGAGCAAATAGATAGGATGGAAGTGCTGGAACGGTTGGTTGTGGTTTAGTTTGGTCTCTATCTAAAACGGTTGGTCGTGGTTTGGTTTGGTTTCTGTTTTAAAACGGTTGGTCGTGGTTTGGTTTGGTTTCTGTTTTAAAACGGTTGGTAGTGGTTTGGTTTGGTTTCTGTTCTAAAATGGTTGGTCGTGGTTTGGTTTGGTTTCTGTTTTAAAACGGTTGGTAGTGGTTTGGTTTGGTTTTTGTTCTAAATTGGTTGGTTGTGGTTAAGTCTGGTCTCTGTTTTAAAACGGTTGGTAGTGGTTTAGGCTGGTCTCTGTTTTAAAATGGTTGGTTGTGGTTTGGTCTCTTTTCTAAATTGGTTGGTCGTGGTTTGGTTTGGTCTCTGTTCTACAACGGTTGGTCGTGGTTTGGTTTGGTCTCTGTTCTACAACGGTTGGTCATGGTTTGGTCTCTGTTCTACAACGGTTGGTCGTGGTTTGGTCTCTATTCTAAAATGGTTGGTCGTGGTTTGGACTCTGTTCTAAAATGGTTGGTCATGGTTTGGTCTCTGTTCTAAAATGGTTGGTCGTGGTTTGGTCTCTGTTCTAAAATGGTTGGTCGTGGTTTGGTCTACATTATGTTCAATTCCCTACTGAACCGTTGTTGCTGCTCAAATTCAGTAGGTTTTATTTTCTGGTTACATCTACGGAACCATTTGGTTGTGGTCAAAAGAACTAGAGCATGTACCAAACCACCGTTGGTTGTGGTTTGAATGTGTTAGAACGTTGTGTAGTGTAATGGTTCAAGAAGATCATTTGGTTGTGGTTTGAATGTGTTAGACCATTGTGTAGTGTAATGGTTCAAGAAGATCATTTGGTTGTGGTTTGAATGTGTTAGACCGTTGTGTAGTGTAATGGTTCAAGAAGATCATTTGGTTGTGGTTTGAATGTGTTAGACCGTTGTGTAGTGTAATGGTTCAAGAAGATCATTTGGTTGTGGTTTGAATGTGTTAGACCGTTGTGTAGTGTAATGGGTCAGAAGATCATTTGGTTGTGGTTTGAATGTGTTAGACCGTTGTGTAGTGTAATGGTTCAGAAGATCATTTGGTTGTGGTTTGAATGTGTTATCCCGTTGTGTAGTGTAATGGTTGAGAAGATCATTTGGTTGTGGTTTGAATGTGTTAGACCGTTGTGTAGTGTAATGGTTCAGAAGATAATCTGGTTGTGGTTTGGTCTCAAATCTTGCAGATTGTTTGCTTGCGATATGATCTCTAGAAGTCCCTCTTTCTCCCCAGCCCAAAAGTGCACCTCCTGGTTTTGAAGTCAAAAATCAAACATCTGTAAATCAAATAGACACCTGATCTACCCATCTACCTTTACAGTCTAAACCCGTCCCAACCACAAAGTCAACACCAAGGCTTTTTTCTCCACTCTTTATGATGTCCACATTGTAAAAGTCAGGGGAGGAGGGAGATCGTTGGAAAGACACTGGGTTTTATGGTTATACTGTTGAGCAATGAGAGAGATATGGCCACACACTGACACATGACCAAATTTGATAATGCACGCGAGCACACGCACGCACCCAGAAAGAGAGAGTGAGGCAGACGGAGACATACAGAGACAGCGCTCTCTAAATGGGGTTTAGCCTAGGAATTCCTAACCGCTTTAAGTAGTTGAGCATTAAGTAGTGCTTTAGCTAGCAGAGGCGACCCCATTCATTCAGTGACAGTAGCCCTGCTCTCAACTTCAACATCGATTTCCTCTCCCTTCTCTTCAAGTCCTACAAGAATAGATCTCCTAACCACAAGGCATAACTGAAATCCTCCCAAAACAGCTGAGAAAAGAGACTCCAAACACAAGACAAGATACATCTGTTTACGCCGTCAGAAATGGCTCCCAAAGACAAGATTCAGATATAGGAACAAAGGTATCCTCAGTGGACATGGAACTTGGAAGGGGGGGGGGTGTATTTTAGTACTGAAACGCTTCAATTTCTAGAGTGTTAATTAGAGACGTTGATAGGAGAGGAGATTCTGGGAGAGAACACACACTTAAATACATGTACGGAATACAGTCAGACACAACAGCACACACGCACACCTCAAAGCCTGCTTGCATAACATCCCGTCAACAACCCTGCACCCCAGTAGTACATCACAATCCCCTGGCATTCACTTTATCACAACATATGGTTTTTCTCCACTGCATAGATATTCAGAGGGGGGACGTTCAAGATCTCCGAACTGTTGCCAAAAATGACTGGTTCCAGCCGAGTAGCTAATGTATTCAACACATAGCAGGGAGAAGGGAATTTGACTAGTTCAGAGAGAGATACCACAGCAGAACCCGAAACAGAGCTGAGACAGAGCTGCATTTTCCTGACAAAATGTCAAGAATATTAAACAATTAAGAGTGTCATTTAAAACCCTTATACAAAGTTTCAAAGGCCTCTCTGATGAGAATAGGCTACCTGTCCTGTTGGGGGAGGATGCAGAGAGCTGTGGATTGGCAGCGAACTACATTGCTGCCTGCCATAAGATGAGGGACAGTGTCTGACAGACCAACCAACCTGCACATGTCCTCTATGCCTCTGTTACTGTTCAACATATGGTTATTTTGACCCTTGATTATTGTTGTTACTGTTGTCCCGTTGACAATATTGATTAATATTATAAATCTCCAAAGTAAGCTTTGGCAATATGTACATTGTTATGTCATACTAAAATAAATAATTGATTTGAGAGAGAGAGAGAAAAGAGGAGAGAGAAAGAAAGAATAAAAGTAAGAGAGAGAACGAAAGACTGGGTGAGAGAGAATGAGAGAAAGAGCAAACGAAGAGAGCAAAAGAAGAGAGAGAAAAAGAGAGATAGAAAGAAGGAGAGGGAGAGTGAAAGAAAGAGAAAGCAAGAAAGAGAGAAAGAAAGAAGGAGCGAGAGGAGGACAGAACGAGTAAGAGAGCGAGAGAGAAAGTGAGAAAAAGAAAGAGCGAGAGAGAGATAAAGAGTGAGAGTGAGAGTGAGAGTGAGAGGGCATGTATAGGTTCTCTGACTAATGTGAAAACATGATGGGGGGTTGGATGTGTTCCCTAAAGGAGACTTGTTCCCCAGCCTGTGTTATTCCTGCCCAGTGTGGAGTGGAGACTGGAAGTTCCATATAAAATGTGATAAATCATGAAGTGGAACTGTGGTGTGTGTAGACGCAGAGGTATCAATCTTCTTCTGTGGTGGGAGAGAGAAGATCCAGTTGAAGTCGGAGGTTCACATACACTTAGGTTGGAGTCATTAAAACTTGTTTTTCAAACACTCCACAAATTTCTTGTTAACAAACTATAGTTAGGACATCTACCTTGTGCATGACACAAGTAATTTTTCCAACAATTGTTTACAGACAGATAATTTCACTTATAATTCACTGTATCACAATTCCAGTGGGTCAGAAGTTTACATACACTAAGTTGACTGTGCCTTTAAACAGCATGGAAAAGTCAAGAAAATTATGTCATGGCTTTAGAAGCTTCTGATAGGCTAATTGACATCATTTGAGTCAATTGGAGGTGTACCTGTGGATGTATTTCAAGGCCTACCTTCAAACTCATTGCCTCTTTGCTTGACATCATGGGAAAATCAAAAGAAATCAGCCAAGACCTCCACAAAAATGGTTGACCTCCACAAAAATGGTTGACCTCCACAAGTCTGGTTCATTATTGGGAGCAATTTCCAAATGCCTGAAGGTACCACATTCATCTGTACAAACAATAGTACGCAAGTATAAACCCCATGAGACCACACAGCCATCATACCGCTCAGGAAGGAGATGCGTTCGGTCTCCTAGAGATGAATGTATTTGGTGCGAAAAGTGTAAATCAATCCCAGAACAACAGCAAAGGACCATGTGAAGATGCTGGAGGAAACAGGTACAAAAGTATCTATATCCACAGTAAAATGAGTCCTACGTTGACATAACCTGAAGAAGCCACTGCTCCAAAACCACCATAAAAAGCCAATACTACGGTTTGCAACTGCACATCTGCTAAATGACTTAAATGTAAATGTAAATGTAAACAAAGATCGTCCTTTTTGGAGAAATATCCTCTGGTCTGATGAAACAAAAATGGAACTGTTTGGCCATAATGACCAACGTTATGTTTGGAGGAAAAAGGGGGAGGCTTGCAAGCCGAAGAACACCATCCCAACCGTGAAGCACAGGGGTGGCAGCATCATGTTGTGGGGGAGCTTTGCTGCAGTAGGGACTGGTGTACTTCACAAAATAGATGGCATCGCGAGGAGGAAAATTATGTGGATACATTGAAGCAACATCTCAAGACAGGAAGTTAAGGCTTGGTCGCAAATGGGTCTTCCACATGGACAATGACCCCAAGCATACTTCCAAAGTTGCATAAGGACAACAAAGTCAAGGTATTGGAGTGGCCATTACAAAGCTCTGACCATAATCCCATTGAAAAATTGTGGGAAGAACTGAAAAAGAGTGTATGAGCAAGGAGGTCTACCAAACCTGACTCAGTTACATCAGCTCTGTCAGGAGGAATGGGCCAAAATCCACCCAACTTATTGTGGAAAGCGTGTGGAAGGCTACCCGAAACATGTGACCCAAGTTAAACAATTTTAAAGGCAATGCTACCAAATACTAATTGTGTGTAAGTAAACTTCTGACCCACTGGGAATGTGATGAAATAAATAATAGCTGAAATAAATAATTCTACTATTATTCTGACATTTCACATTCTTAAAATAAAGTTGTGATCCTAACTGACCTAATACAGGGAATTTGAACTACGATTAAATGTCAGGAATTGTGAAACACTGAGTTTAAATGTATTTGGCTAAGGTGTATGTTAACTTCCGACTTCAACTGTATGTATAAACACATGCATGCATACACACACTGAAATAAATGTACAGTGAAAACACACAAAACAAGAAGGCCACAACATCTAGTTCATCCTATGATGAACCTCAACCTTAAGCTATGCTTACTGACAGACATGGATAGAGTAAACAAGAGAGACAGAGAGATACAAGGGAGAGCGCAACATTACACCCACAACACCAAATCCACAGCCATATTGTAAAGCAGCCCAACATTTGACCTAATGACAGAGCAAAGCTAACAGTTCTGAGTAATGAAGGCCATGTGATAAACAGTACTGACTGAACTGATACCATCAGGTGCTGCTGACAGGGTGTATGTGTGCGTGTGTGTGTGTGTGTGTGTGTGTGTGTGTGTGTGTGTGTGTGTGTGTGCGTGTGTGTGTGTGTGTGTGTGTGTGTGTGTGTGTGTGTGTGTGTGTGTGTGTGTGTGTGTGTGAGAGACAGAGAGCAAGGGCCAAGAGCAGCTGTTACAACCAGCGTCTCAGCAGGCCGCCCATGTGATGTCATCAGAGCGAGACACAGGTTCAGGTAAGGAGAGGGTGAGCTGGAGAGATGAGGAGAACGACAGAAGAGGGTCTCACTGAGTACCGGAGACAGGAATCTACACATCTTACAAGTATGTGTGTGTGTCATAAGAAAGAAAATATTCTGTATATCCATCAGGCACAAATATAAGTACAAATAGGCTCTATCAGGGAGTACAGTACATTTGTGTCTGTGTACTGTATGTGTTTTTCAACTGTCAGGTCCCACACAGTATTGGTAGTGGGAAGTTTATACAAACTACAAATCCTATCCATCCATTTTTATACAATGCCTGGAATAGCGTGTACTGCAAGGCCATGAAGTGGGGCTTGTGTGTGTGTGTGTGTGTGTGTGTGTGTGTGTGTGTGTGTGTGTGTGTGTGTGTGTGTGTGTGTGTGTGTGTGTGTGTGTGTGTGTGTGTGTGTGTGTGTGTGTGTGTGTGTGTGTGTGTGTGTGTGTGTGTGTGTGTGTGTGTGTGTGCCCAGTCTCCGTGGGAGACTGTTGCCGCCAGTGTTGTTGGAAACGTAAACAACTTTTGCGTTTACAGCCGATTGAAACAGCAACATCTTTGGGGTTTGTAACAAATGACTGTTTACATAAAGAGTGACAGGGCTTTGGTCATACAGGAGTCGCTTGACTCTCTCGCTCTGTGTATGTGTGTGTGTGTGTGTGTTTTGGCAGCAGAACAACAGTGAAAGGAAAGAGACCAGACGACATGGATCCTGTCCGCTCAATACTCTTGACACACACACACACTACAGTTCTGCATCAGGTCGGATACACACCACAAAAAAATATTGTGTTGAGAATTTCATTCTGTGAACGGCGAGGCTTCCAGCCATGAATGTATTGAGAGAGTGTGGAGCAGGGACATATTGAGAGAGTGTGGAGCAGGGACGTATTGAGAGAGTGTGGAGCAGGGACGTATTGAGAGAGTGTGGAGCAGGGACGTATTGAGAGAGTGTGGAGCAGGGACGTATTGAGAGAGTGTGGAGCAGGGACGTATTGAGAGAGTGTGGAGCAGGGACGTATTGAGAGTGTGGAGCAGGGACGTATTGAGAGTGTGGAACAGAGGAGTGTGGAGCAGGGACGTATTGAGAGAGTGTGGAGCAGGGACGTATTGAGAGAGTGTGGAGCAGGGACGTATTGAGAGAGTGTGGAGCAGGGACGTATTGAGAGAGTGTGGAGCAGGGACGTATTGAGAGAGTGTGGAGCAGGGACGTATTGAGAGTGTGGAGCAGGGACGTATTGAGAGTGTGGAACAGGGACGTATTGAGAGAGTGTGGAGCAGGGACGTATTGAGAGAGTGTGGAGCAGGGACGTATTGAGAGAGTTTGGAGCAGGGAACTGTCCATTATTTATGCAGTGCTGAAACATTCTAATTCGTCTAGGTGCAGAGCTTTTGTTCCCTCCCCCCACGTGAAAATAGGCAATGCCAAGTTGACTTTCTCTGGCTAGCCTAGCTCACGCGAAAATGGGTAACATAGGACTAACTAAATAAATAAAAAGAAAGGTTATGATGGAGGAATAGGCTACATCATCGTGAAAACAGATGCTGCGTGAGTGAAATCCCCGGTTCGTAAGGACAACAAACCGGTAGATGGATATACAGCCAGCAAAAAGTGCAAGCAGGTAATTGTTTATGATAATTCAATTAAATATCAGTTCATTATTAGCCTGCGTTAATTCAGGCTTTTGTTTATTTAGAACATACGCAGGCCATATAAAGTGTAAACCGGTGCGGCTAGTAAAAATGTGAATATCCATATAATAGCCTATTAAATAAAAGTAGCCTACTGTGCATTCGGAAGTATTCAGACCCCTTCACTTTTTTCACATTTTGTTACGTTGCAGCCTTATTCTAAAATTAATTCTATTGGTTTTTCCCTCATCAATGTATACACAATACCCAATAATGACAAAGCATTTGTTGCAAATGTCTTATAAAACAACTGAAATATTACATTTACATAAGTATTCAGACCCTTTACTCAGTACCTTGTTAAAGCACCTTTGACAAGTTTGACACTAAAAGCTTGGCACACCTGTATTTGGGGAGTTTCTCCCATTCTTCTCTGCAGATCGTCTCAAGCTCTGTCAGGTTGGATGGGGAGTGTCCCTGCACAGCTGTTTTCGGTTCTCTCCAGAGATGTTTGATCTGGTTCAAGTTTGTGCTCTGGCTGGGCCGCTCAAGGACATTCAGAAACTTGTCCTGAAGCCAGTCCTGCGTTGTCTTGGCTGTGTGCTTAGTGGTGTCTTGGTCCTGATGAACGGTGAACCTTCACCCACAGTCTGATGTCCGTTGGACTCTGGAGCAGGTTTTAATCAAGGATCTCTCTTTATTTTGCTCCGTTCATCTTTCCCTTGATCCTGACTAGTCTCCAAGTCCCTGCCGGTGAAAAACATCCCCACAACATGATGCTGCCACCACCATGCTTCCCCGTAGGGATGGTATTGGCCAGGTGATGAGTGGTGCCTGCTTTCCTCCAGATGTGACACTTGACATTCAGGCCAAATAGTTCCATCTTGGTTTCATCAGACCAGAGAATCTTGTTTCTCACGGTCAGAGAGTCTTTTAGCTGCCTTTTGGGAAACTCCAAGTGGGCTGTCATGTGCCAATTACTGGGGAGTGGTCACTCAACCATAAATACCTTATTGGTTAAATGCTGCAGAGATGGTTGTTCTTCTGGAAGGTTCTCCCATCTCCACAGAGGAACCCTGGAGCTCTGTCAGAGTGACCATCGGGTTCTTGCTCACCTCTCTGACCAAGGCTCTTCTCACCCGATTGCGCAGTTTGGCCAGGTGGCCAGCTCTAGGAAGAGTCTTGGTGGTTCCAAACTTCTTCCATTTAAGAATGGTAGAGGCCAGGCCTCCCGAGTAGCACAGCGGTCTAAGGCACTGCATTGCAGTGCTTGAGGTGTCACTACAGATCCACATTTGATCCCGGGCTGTGTCACAGCTGGTCACGACTGGGAGACCCATGGGGGTCTCATGGGGCGGCAGGTAGCCTAGTGGTTAGCGCGTTGGACTAGTAACCAGAAGGTTGCAAGATCGAATTCCCGAGCTGACAAGGTAAAAATCAGTCATTCTGCCCCTGAACAAGGCAGTAAACCCACTGTTCCTAGGCCGTCATTGAAAGTAAGAATTTGTTCTTAACTGACTTGCCTAGTTAAATAAAGGTACAATTTAAAAATGAAGCAGCGCACAATTGGCCCAGTTAGGGGAGGGTTTGGCCGGCCGGGATGTCCGTGTCCCATCGTGCTCTAGCGACTCCTGTGGCGGGCCGGGGCGCATGCACGCTGACACAGTTGCCAGTTGTCCGGGTTAAGTGAGCAGTGTGTCAAGAATCAGTGCGGCTTGGCAGGGTCGTGTTTTCGGAGGACACATGGCTTTCGACCTTCACCTCTCCCGAGTCCGTACGGGAGTAGCAGTGATGGGACAAGACTAACTACCAATTGGATATCACAGAATTGGGGAGAAAAAGTTTTTAAAAAGAATGAAAGGTGGAGGCCACTGTGTTCTTGGGGACATTCAATGCTGCAGACATTTTTTGGTTCCCTTCCCCAGATCTGTGCCGAGACACAATCCTGTCTCGGAACTATACGGACAATTCCTTCAACTTCATTGCTTGGTTTTTGCTCTGACATGCACTGTCAACTGTGGGACCTTACTGTATATAGACAGGTGTGTACCTTTCCAAATCAAGTTCAATCAATTTAATTTACCACAGGGACTCCAGTCAAGTTGTAGAAACATCTCAAGGATGATCAATGGAAACAGGATGCACCCTGAGCTCAATTACAAGTCTCATAGCCAAGGGACTGAATACTTATGGATATAAAAAAATATTTTGAATTTTTAATACATTTGCTAACATATCTAAAATCTAGTTTTTTCACTTTGTCATTCTGGGGTATTGTGTGTAGATCAATTGTTTATTTAAGTTTCATTTAAACTATTTGATTATCGAAACGATATTAAATATAAAGATCTCGTTTTGTTATGTCGTCTATAGGCTTTCAGTAGTTAAAAAGGCTAATTAGAATGCTATTATTCTTAAAGCGATTTGCGTCGTCAAGGTGACGCGTCGCATTGTGTAGACAAAAAGGTAGGCCTATCGTTCTTAATTCATGGCATGGTTTCCTTTTACACAAATGTTGAATAGACATTTGCAGGGAAGGGGAATAATAGCATACTACTACGGAGTCATGAAAACAATGACATAAATTGGATGTCATTTGGTGGGTCACGGATCGGCTCTCGGAACAATACTTTGAGGGTGGGTCGGGCTGGCCTGATGTCGGATATCTCCAAAAAAAAAGCTGTGCAGGACTCTGACACAGACACACACACCCAGGATGGACATCATATAAGGGATACCTCCAGTAGTCCCAAATAACACACACTATTGCGACTTTTCTGGTTTACTGCCCACATCCATACAGTAACAGTCTCAAGCTACTGCATAAGCTGCCTAAGTTGTCATAACTATCAAAGACCCATCTATGCCACTACCATGGCAGCGCTGTGTACTGTAAGGCTAACGACAAACAATGTCAAGCTTAACAACATCAAAATACATTTCAATAAAAAAATACAACTACACCATCCCAGAACTCTCAAAGTATTCTGGGTCAAGAACCCATATCCATGTTGTGAATTAATTACAAACTCCAAAGCATGAATGCGTAAAGCACTCAATAAAGGCAACTAATTCTTCAATTTGCGGAGCGGCAGGTTTTCAACTGGAAAACCATGGTTAATATTTCCTCCCTCCACTGTGTCCATATTCATTAGTCTGGTGGCTACCTACCGCTTCACAATACTGCCCCTGTGTCCATCAACAGTCCTCATATATCATATTAAACATCTCACATTAATCAACTGCTGTGTTTGATGGGGTGGAAACTGGGGAGAGAACTACTGAAGGGAAATGGCCGAGTTGATTTGTCATCAACACACTTATACGTGTGAGGGGTGACTGCAAAAGAGGGGCAAGGGGGAGAGAGAGAGAGAGAGCGAGAGCGAGAGAGATGAATGGAGGGAGGGAGGAGGAAGGAAGGAAGAAGCATAAAAGGAGTGGGGGTAGAAAGGTATTTGGCCTGCTTATTGAGGTTCAGACACAAACACACACTTTTGTTAGAACTCAATGACCCATGGGGGTGGTGGTTGGGCACCCACACACACACACCACTGTAGGCCTGAGTGTGTGTGAAGGACATAAACAGGGCTATGATTGAGACATGTGCTCTTCTCTCCAACCATAACACCTTTACCAGGGGAATAGTGTTTACTAGACATTCTCACAGCCAGGGGTTAACACTGGAACAACAGACAGAGCGTGCACACACACACCTCAGTGGGACAGGATTTACTAGGCATTCTCAGAGGAAGGGGTTAATGGCATCATTAAAGGCTATACTGAACACTAATGAAGAGAAACTGCTTTTTTCTCACACACACACACACACACACACACACACACACACACACACACACACACACACACACACACACACACACACACACACACAGAGAGAGACCGAGAGACACACAAACACTCTTCCCCTCTCTCACCTGGCATCATGACTGGTGTGGGTACGTTGGCCTCGGAGGCCAGGGACAGCCGTCCACCCTTGCCCAGGCGGTCACACAGCAGGGTGATGTGCTTCTTCAGGCGGACCGTGTCTTTGGGCATGTTGAGCTGGGAGGTGGACAGAGACAGGGCCTGATCCTTAGGGCTGCGAGACAGACAGGTCCTCAGGAGGTGAGACACGGCCGCGTCCACACTCTCCTCCCAACCCTGAGAGAGAGAGACACACACAGAGAGACAGGTATTCTGTTATTCGAACATATGAAACAGGGGGGTTAGGGAGAGCAAAGTAGGGAATGGGGAAAGAAGGCAGAGAACAATAGACCGTGATCGAAAAGAGTGAGAGAACAAAAAGTGACATAATTCGATAGAGAAAAAACAACAGGGAGAAAGAGAGAAGCTGGGCATGTGGTCCATACATGTATAAGTGAAATTCAGATCAGATTTCCAGGAAAGAGGAATAAATCATACAATGAGAGGAAGTGACTGACTATTGAGATGCACCCTGTCTGGCAGACGTCACAACCCAATAGTCTGGCCTTGAATGCATAGTGCCCCCTGTGTCCAGGATGATGTACTACCATGTACAACTGTAGTATTTACAGGCCGAGACATTCTGTTTATCTAGCTACTACTGTACGAGTCTGTTCCATCCAAGTCTAGCATAAATACTGCCTGATCCCTTCCGTGTGTGAGAA
The DNA here is from genome assembly GCF_021184085.1 of Oncorhynchus gorbuscha. Classification (NCBI taxonomy): domain Eukaryota; kingdom Metazoa; phylum Chordata; class Actinopteri; order Salmoniformes; family Salmonidae; genus Oncorhynchus; species Oncorhynchus gorbuscha. Next base: position 18,775,089 of record NC_060191.1, read on the forward strand.
ACACACACACACACACACACACACACACACACACACACACACACACACACACACACACACACACACACACACACACACACACACACACACACACACACACACACACACACACACACACACACACACACACACACACACACCGGCATAGGCATGCGGTATTGTGTGGCAGTACATACGTGCGCCAGCCACACACACACACACAACACGTATACTGTTTCTACACAGATGAGCACATTCTGCAGAAACACAGAGAGCAAATACCAAAATTCACCCCGCAGACGAGTCAATAATGTGAATCCCTCAGACGTGAAACATCACCAATCATCATTCAATCCAATTGCCTCTCCTGGAGAAAGAGAAAATTACCTTGTCTGACCATCTCTCATACACATGAACACCCCCCCCCCCTCCCCAGACCAAGCTGGGCTGTGGGGGTGTTGACAGGCAGCCAGGGTGTGGGGCTGAGGCTGTCCCCCTGCCGCCATGCTGATAGGCCTCTAATGAGCCCTAATGACAGGTAATCAGACCCATAATGATGATGACAGGGAAGAGACCTGACAGAGAGAGGTGGAAGAAAATAATGAAATGGAGAGAGAGAGAGGAAAGGGGAGAAAAAGGAGAATGAAATGGAGAGAGAAATAAAAAGGGGAAAGAAAGCAGCGAGAGAAAGGGAGACTATTGAGGAAGAAGGCAGTAGAACATAAATCTCAACTCACACTGAAACAATAACTTTCAACAGGCTATCAGGACACCCAACATGTTAAACTGGACTAACAGTACAGATTTCACCAGCTGGGTAACAATATTAGGATATACATTTACTTAATTAGGGTTATGCTTTGCTCAAGGGCACAGATTTTCTACCTAGTCAGCTCGGGGATTCGAACCAGCCAGGGGTTGGCCCAACGCTCTTAATCGCCCGGCTACCTGGCTTCTCAATTTCAATTTGAAATGAAGGGCAGTGAAGGGCACAGCAATGGGTTTGGAACTGGGCCCAAGTGGCAAATCATGTGGTAGAGTGATAATGGACATCTTGCATGCTGAGGATGACCTTGGACATCTTTGTTTGTGATTAAGAGAAAGTGAAGGTCAGGAGAACAAGAAGCTGTGGGAGGGAATGGAGAAGTCTTTTTGTCTGCTAATAAATAGAGGTCACTTCCCCTCTGACAAGGCACATTGTGGAAATCCCAGTTGCGATTTCAAAATAACTTGTGACTATAGATAACAGAATGGGGCCTAATATAGAGCACTGAAGGACTCCCATAGGGAATGACAAAGGTTCAGACAGTAATCCCTCAAAGTTGACATGCTCAACTTGACTGGAAAAGTAATTTAAAGACCAGGCATGAGAAGAGACTGGAAATACAACGTCATGCTGTGAGCCAAGCAAAGCAAAATCATTTCTATAGAATCAAATCCCCAACTAATCCAGAAATATTTATTGTCACAGGCAGATATTTGATATAATTTAATACTTTAGTAGTTCCACATATGACCTGATGTAAAAGCAAACCATATCTCATCCTTTTTCATTGTATGAGTGGTTAGCTCCCCTTTCTGTGCATTTTACAATTCATGACTAACACAATCAAATGAACATTGTACTCAACTCCTGACAATACTCCTCCTTTGAATTTCCATCAAGAGAAGAAGAAATGAAATGAAGAGACAGCTAGCGAAACATATGGAGAGAGGGAAGTGTGGGGGAGGAGGAAAAGGAGAGCGGTAGAGAGGTTTCTAGTACTAGTTTCTAGTAATGTAAACTTCAGGGAGGACGGGTACAGGAATAGAACTGAGACATTAAGAGTCAGCAGCTCTATTCACAGCAGAGTGGAAGAAAAACAAAATAGGGGGAGAAGAAGGAGGTTGTTCTGGTTGGCCGCATCAATCTGCTGGGTCGGGCCAAGCTAAACGAGCGCCCCGTCAATTACCAGAGAGATGTTTCCTGTGACCCTCCTCTCTTCTCCCCCTTACCTTCTTCCCTCCTGTTTTACTGCGGCAAAGATGTGGATCAGTGGTCATGAAGGATAAGAGACGACAAGAGAGAAACTTCACTCTCAAGTTTTATTAGTCGCATGTACAGGCTACACATAGTATACTGTGGCAGGTGGCCTAGCGGTTAAGAGCGTTGGGACAGTAACTGAAAAGTCGCTGGTTCAAATCCCCAAGGTTGAAAAATCTGCTGTTCTGCTCTTGAGCAAGGCAGTTCACCCCAAACAACAACTGCTCCCCGGGAACTGTGGACGTCGATGCAGCCACCCGCACCTCTCTGGGTTAAATGCGGAAGACACATTTCAGCTGACTGCATTCAGTTGTGTAACTGATTAGGTTTCCCAACGTAATGCTTACATGCAGGTTCCTTCAACAGTACAAGAAAATATAAGAATACAAATGTCTCAGTAGAATAGAATAAACATTTTAGCATAAGTATAATACGGGAAGGCACAATGTATATCCCAATATTTACACATGTATCAGAAAAAAGGGGGGATTGGGGAAAAGGTGTTTAAATTGTGCAGTATTTGCAGTAGTAAACGGTCAGGACGCTCTCGATGGTAGTATTTGGAGAGGACCCAGGGTGGCATGCTGAATTTCTTCAGCTGCCTTAGGAAGTAGAGACGCTGTTGCGCCCTCTTGACAAGAATGGTGGCGTTGTTGGTCCATGTCAAGCACTCTGTTATGTGGACCCCAAGGAACTTCTTTATTATATATAAACTGCAGTGAAGCTGCTGAAAATGACATTATATTCTGTCATCCAGCAGAGACTCCCATCTAGATCGACCCAAGGAGCAACAAGGGTCAAGTGCCCAGGCCAAGGCCACAAGGACAGATCCCCAACCAGACGAACTGTACCAGTAACCTGACTTCTCGGCCACCAGCCCAGTTCCCCTCGAGAGCTGCCCCTCAACCACCCCGAGAAACTTAAAAACTGCTGACTCTATCTACTGCAGTCCTGTTGATGTGGATCGGGGAATGTTCCCTCTGCTTCCTGAAGTCAACAATCAACTCCTTTGTTTTGCTGACATTGAGGGGTTGTTGTCCTGGCACCACAATGCCAGTTCACTTACCTCCTCCCTATAGGCTGACTTGTCGTCGTTGGTTATCAGGCCTACAACCGTGGTGTCGTCAGCAGACTTGATGATGGAGTTGGTGTCGTGCAAAGCCACACAGTCATGGGGGAACAGGGAGAATAGCGGAGCGCTCCTCTGCAGCTTTTCTCCTCTTCTATCTCCATCCCCCTTCCCCTCTTCCTTGTTTAATCAGCCCAGTTTCACAGGTCATTATCTGGAGCCTCTTTCTCTCTCCGTTTCTCATTCCCACCTAATTCTATTCTCTCTTCACTAATCCATTCTACCACTCCTCCCAATCCTTCACAGAAGCCTTATTCCAATCCACAGAATTCCAAGGACTTATCCCAATTGGAATTCCAGTCCTGGGAGCGTCCGTGGGGAAAGGGAATCTCGTTCACCTGTGACGACCTCACCGGAGATTACATTTTTTTTTTTTAAAGGTCAAATAGGTGAGACGAGGGGCCAAAGACAATCTCTGACTCACACATAAATCTATCACGCACGCACACACCCTCATGTATGTGTGTCAGATGCTCCTATTAGCTCCTGGCCTGGTCCTTTCCGTACAGTACGTTATCTTTATTTCTATCCAGTGTGAGTAGCGCTTCCTAGAATAGCCCACCTCTCCACACGTATGGGCTAATGCAGCGGGCCTGACCCTAATGACCTTTCATTAACTTAATCCCATTCACAAGAGCAACCACAACAACAGACACCGAAATACATACACACACTCACTCTCAGTAACTCCATCTCTCTGGGGCCTCATCAGGTGCAGGCTGATTGGATGTCTGCTCGGATGTGTGCTCTCGGGCGTGTTTACTGTGTGTGTGGTAAGGGGGTGTCTATCACAGTGAGGTTGTGTTTGCAGATGTGTGTCTTAGCCACCTGTCCCTATGTCTCTCTTGAAGGGGCAGTGGGTGTATTTGGTGTGAAATTGGGTAAATAGAGAGGACTGTATATAGACACACCTCTAACCTGTGTGATCATGAGATGTCATGCGTTTAATCACAGTGGAAACACTGACTGACTGACTGACTGACTGACTGACTGTCACACACACACTTTCGGTCTCTATGGGAGCAGAAATCTGTCGTCGTATCACGTGGACTCATGGAGGGCTTCTCTCAACACACTTGTTTATGCGAGTCTAAATTGCTAACAGAACAACTCCCCTGTGGCACACATACACAACCGAACACGACCCCTCTGGCCCTCTCAGAAAATGTCCCCCTCACCCCCCTACTGCATTTCACTGCCATAGTCTTCCTTGACCAAAGGGACATCAGGGCTGAATACAGGCTCCAGTTCAAAGCTACACTATCTGAAATTTCACTAGCCTATTGGAGGCCTGTGTGGGGAAACATCACTACTCCCTGTATATCTGTGAGGGTGAGAGGGAAGGGTGTACATTGTGGTTTGGAATCAGGCCTATTCGTCTCCTCTCCATTGTCCCGATTACATTCACTCCATCTAGATATAACACTTCTCTTCACACACAGGTCAGTAACACCATACTCATCCTCTGTGGAGCTGCCAGGAGTATATTCAGTGGCACCTGAGAGAGAGTGTGTGGTAGCAGAACCACTTAGGGGCTTCAGGACAGATCACTGAGGTACTTTGTGTTTATTCTCCAGGGTCAGAGGGGGAGACCTGGGTCAAGCAGCCAGGAGACAGATGGGGAGAGAGAGAGAGAGAGAGAGAGAGAGAGAGAGAGAGAGAGAGAGAGAGAGAGAGAGAGAGAGAGAAAGCAATGTGTGTGTGTGCGTGTGTTTTCCCAGCAGTTTTGGTGTGTCTTGTAGCAGGGGTAACAGTGTGTGTGTCTCACCAGCTGTGGTGTGTCCTGTAGCAGGGGTAACAGTGTAGCCTCCAGGATGGTGTTCTGCTCTGTGTTGAGGCCCTGCCACAGGGAGACCAGGAGGATGAGGAGGTGGGTGGCGCTGCGCAGACGGACAAACGCCTGATTCAGACATGCCCGGTTCTCCTCCGCTGCATCTGCCAATGCTATCACCTGACAGAGAGAGAGAGAGAGAGAGAGAGAGAGAGAGAGAGAGAGAGAGAGAGAGAGAGAGAGAGAGAGAGAGAGAGAGAGAGAGAGAGAGAGAGAGAGAGAGAGAGAGAGAGAGAGAGAGAGAGAGAGAGTCAGGGCCTGCTGAATCAAGTGTCAACTCCGTAACGCAAAGGTACTTTATACAAGCAATTCGTTTCTGGTTGTCCACTAGAATGATAAGTGATTGAATGGGGCCCTGATTTAAAGTGCCAATGAAAACAAGGCTTCAGGGTCAACATAGGGACTCATCCAAGTCATTCATGTTAATCCATCTCCTGGAGCCATAGAAGACGTTCTCTACAAGTCAACTCCGTAACTCATCAGTAACATTCTCCGCAAATGTCAACTCCGTAACTCATCAGTAACATTCTCTACAAGTCAACTCCGTAACTCATCAGTAACCTTCTCTAGAAGTCAACTCCGTAAGCCATGTGAATGAGTAATGAGAGGGAGGTGGCTCTGCAGCGTCTCTAGGTGTGGTCTGAGAGTTGAACCTGAACCGGAGGTCAATACTTCCATTTTTGGGACGGATGAGGGGGACAACATGAACGAGCGATGACAGAAGAAGATGGATGAAGGTGAACAGAACAAGAGAAGGCACGTCAGAGGGAGAGAAATAAGAGAGGAGGGGAAGTCAGGAGGAGGGGAAAGGAAAGAGTGAGAATATCCTGTCTGTGGATGAGTGACTAATGGCAAACTGCAGGTAAGAGTTGGGGTTCAACTCCGTTTTCAGTTTCACCATGGGAGAGCACCTCGATTCATGAATGCACTGGAATCTAGAGGGAAAGTAAAACCAACCCTATAGTGGTGCATGTAGGCTAGTGGGAGAGTAGTACAGTATGGTGTGTTGGACAGCACACAACTGTTTATCTGCACACCACAGGTGGAGCCTTCACTGGGGAGGACGGGCTCCTAGTTATGGCTGGTACGGAATTAATGGAATGGTATCGAAACACAAACACATGGTTTCCATGTTCATTCATTCCATTCTAGTCATTATTATGAGTCGTCCTCCCTCAGTAGCCTCCTGTGCTGCCCGCACGCACACACCACACAGGGAGTACTGCGGCACTGTAAGCCAAACACTCCCACATAACCATTAACCCTCCAGTCCCCCCAACCACTTCCATCTCCCCGGCAACCATGTCACTCAGCCAAACGTTAAACAAACGTCTCGACCCCCACCCCCCCAGCTCCTCCCAAAGAAAACCTCTATAGAGGAAACTGACTTTCAAAGGGGTGAATTTGCTAGTAAAGATTGGTGTGTATTGATAAAAAGGGCCGCCCTGCCAAGCCGAGCCAAATGGAGGTTCCCAGTCAAGGGCTGCATTGTGTGGGACCAAACTCAGCGCTGATTGATGCCAGCTGAGGGGAACAGAGGCACATTTAACCAGAAAGGCCACGACACCATGCTAATTCATATAGGTTATAGTGAGAGGGATTGGGGAAGCGAGATTTAGTCCTGTGCAAAGACTAGCTGTAAAAAAAAATGTGTCACTGTCCTAATACTTTTGGAGCTCACTGTATTTTAAGTGAGTAAAACGTACTAACACAAGGTGGTAAAGCTAGCTAGCTTTTCCCCCTTATTCACTAATTTAGTAATCCTAGCTAGGGGCTAGCTAAGCCCCTGGCAATGTCAACAAGTTTTCCAACTGTCAATAAACGTTTCAAAAGTGTCTGTTGTCACGATCGTCGTATGGAGGAGACCAAAGCGCAGCGTGAATGCATAGTTTAATGGATGACGAAAAAACACGAAGTACACTGAACAAATTAATAATATATAATAATATATGCCATTTAGCAGACGCTTTTATCCAAAGCGACTTACAATCATGTGTGCATACATTCTACGTATGGGTGGTCCCGGGAATCGAACCCACTACCCTGGCGTTACAAGCGCCATGCTCTACCAACTGAGCTACAGAAGGACCACAATTAACAAAACAACAAACGAACGTGACTGCTAATGAACACAGTGCTAACATGCAACATAACAGACAATAACCCACGAAATACCCAAAGATGGCTACCTAAATATGGTTCCCAATCAGAGACAACGATAAACACCTGCCTGAAATTGAGAACCAATCTAGGCAACCATAGACCTACATAAACACCTAGATGGTAAACCACCCCATGAACCTACAAAACCCCAAGACAGTATAAAACCCTAGATGAGACAAAACACACATACCACCCTCGTCACACCCTGACCTAACCAAAATATATAAAGAAAACAAAGAATACTCAGGTCAGGGCGTGACAACTGTATTCTGTCTTTTAAATTGTCCTGTTTTAAAAAGGTCTGTAATGTGCCAAAGTACAATGTAAATAGTGAAATAACATTACCCAAATGTTTCATGAGTTTGACGACAATTAACATGTTGACAGTGTGCCAGGGGCTACAACATTAGTGAATAAGAGTGAATGCTTGCTTTATCACCCTGTGTTAGTACGTTTTACTGTGAATGCTTTTAATATGAATCTTTGTTAAACCTACTCAAGATAAGTTAAAATGAAAAATGTCAATAGTAGGATTCTTCAACGATGCCTTCAGCAATTGTTTACATGGGTGGCAGGTAGCCTAGTGGTTAGAGTGTTGGGCCAGGAACCACAAGGTTGGTAGTTCGCATCCCTGAGCTGACAAAGTAAAAATGTGTTGTTCTGCCCCTGAACAAGGCAGTTATTATCCCACTGTTCCTAGTCTGACATTATAAATAAGAATTTGTTCTTAACTGACTTGCCTAGTTAAATAAAGGATACATTTTAAAAAAGGAAATAAAATATTCATATTACCTTTAACATTCTGTGTTGTGTCTGTATTCTTTTTGATATAGCATTTATATTTTAGTCATTAAGCAGACACTCTTCTCCAGAACTACTTCCAGGATTAATTAGGGTTAAGTGCCTTGCTCAAGAGTACAGACAGATTTTTCACAGGGATTCGAAACAGCGACCTTTCGGTTACTGTTCCAATGCTCTTAACCTCTATGCTACTTTATGAATGGGAAAATATAAATGACAATACATTGACTGCATAGAATTCATACATAGACTTTTAAAGTTGGTGTTCAGTGGTAAACTGCACAGTTAATTACCATGACGTGCTTAGCTATAAATGCTGTATGAATGTGGAAATATATTTGACTTTGGTTTGATTGCATAGAATGCATCCAAAAACCTTCATGTGTGCGTTATAGACCAGTACGACCAACTTAGGCCTCATTTTGAAGTGGAGGAGGGCTGTTAATGAGTTACGATATCAACAAGACAATTTGATCTGTAAAATATACCCTGATGATTCAATCCTGTGGGGATATTTATGCTCCATTCACCTTAGTGGGGAGGAGAAAATTGTCGTCACAGGCCTATACCGGACAGTGGGGGAAATGAGTCTAGTACATTCTACAGATCAGGCTTGGCCTTTAGGCATATTCACTATCCCTGGTAAGGCAGAAGCACACTTTTGAGAACAGCCATAATGATGACACAACGCTTTCATTGTAATGATGCATCTATTAAGATACCTAGATATGAGCTCTTGCATAGCATGACATTAATACTCTATAGATATGCTATGGATATATTTCATGAACTTCTTTGGGACTGGGGGGCAGTATTGAGTAGCTTGAATAATAAGGTGCCCAGAGTAAACTGCCTGCTACTCATGCCCAAAAGCAAGAATATGCATATTACGAGTAGATTTGGATAGAAAACACTCTGACGTTTCTAAAAGTGTTTGAATGATGTCTGAGTATAACATAACTCATATGGCAGGCAAAAACATGAGAAAAAATCCAACCAGAAAGTGGGAAATCTGAGGTTTGTAGGTTTTCAAGTCTTTGCCTATCCAATATAGTGTCTATGGGGTCATATTGCACTTCCCAAGGCTTCCACTAGATGTCAACAGTCTTTAGAACCTTGTTTCAGGCTTCTACTGTGAAGGGGGAGCGAATGGGAGCTGTTTGAGTCAGGTGTCTGGCAGAATGCCATGAACAAACATTTATTGTGGGATTCCTGGGAGTGCATTCCGATCAAGATCATCAAAGGTAAGTGAATATTTATAACGCTATTTCTGACTATCCTGACACCTCTCCTTCTTTGGAAAATGGCTGTATATTTTTCTGTGGCTGGGTGCTGACCTAACATAATCGCAAGGTGTGCTTTCGCTGTAAAGCCTTTTGAAATCTGACACATCGGTTGCTTAAGGAGAAGTTTATCTATAATTCCATGCATAACACTTGTATCTTTTATCAATGTTTATTATGAGTATTTCTGTAATTTGATGTGGCTCTCTGTTATGCAGGTGAATGAGGACCCAAAAGCGACTTGGCGAAAACAGAGTTTTTAATCCAGTAAGATACTTAACAAAACAAAAGGCATAATACTACTCGTAAAGACGAGAACAGACTGGAGACTTGATCAAGAACTGCAGGTTGCCTCGGGAAGGCACTTGAACCTAGCAGACTCAGACACCTGCTCACCACGCAGCATCTGAGGGAAACACGACACGACAGGGCAAAACATAGACACAGCACGGTGAATATAGACAAGGATCCGACAGGGCAGGAACGGAAAACAAGGAGAGAAATAGGGACTCTAATCAGGGAAAAGGATCGGGAACAGGTGTGGGAAGACTAAATGATTGATTAGGGGAATAGGAACAGCTGGGAGCAGGAACGGAACGATAGAGAGAAGAGAGAGCGAGAGAGTGAGAGAGGGAGGGGGAGAGAGAGGGATAGAAAGAGGGAAAGAACCTAATAAGACCAGCAGAGGGAAACGAATAGAAGGGGAAGCACAGGGACAAGACATGATAATCAATGACAAAACATGACAGTACCCCCACTCACCGAGCGCCTCCTGGCGCACTCGAGGAGGAACCCTGGCGGCAACGGAGGAAATCATCAATAAGTGAACGGTCCAGCACGTCCCGAGACGGAACCCAACTCCTCTCCTCAGGACCGTAACCCTCCCAATCCACTAAGTATTGGTGACCCCGTCCCGAGAACGCATGTCCATGATCTTACGTACCTTGTAAATAGGTGCGCTCTCGACAAGGACGGGAGGGGGGGGAGGGAAGACGAACGGGGGTGCGAAGAAAGGGCTTGACACAGGAGACATGGAAGACAGGATGGACGCGACGAAGATGTCGCGGAAGAAGCAGTCGCACAGCGACAGGATTGACGACCTGGGAGACACGGAACGGACCAATGAACCGCGGAGTCAACTTACGAGAAGCTGTCGTAAGAGGAAGGTTGCGAGTGGAAAGCCACACTCTCTGGCCGCAACAATACCTTGGACTCTTAATCCTGCGTTTATTGGCGGCTCTCACAGTCTGTGCCCTGTAACGGCAAAGTGCAGACCTCACCCTCCTCCAGGTGCGCTCACAACGTTGGACAAACGCTTGAGCGGAGGGAACGCTGGACTCGGCAAGCTGGGATGAGAACAGAGGAGGCTGGTAACCCAGACTACTCTGAAACGGAGATAACCCGGTAGCAGAAAGAAGGAAGCGAGTTGTGAGCGTATTCTGCCCAGGGAGCTGTTCTGCCCAAGACGCAGGGTTTCTGAAAGAAAGGCTGCGTAGTATGCGACCAATCGTCTGATTGGCCCTCTCTGCTTGACCGTTAGACTGGGGATGAAACCCGGAAGAGAGACTGACGGACGCACCAATCAAACGACAGAACTCCCTCCAAAACTGTGACGTGAATTGCGGACCTCTGTCTGAAACGGCGTCTAACGGGAGGCCATGAATTCTGAACACATTCTCGATGATGATTTGTGCCGTCTCCTTAGTGGAAGGAAGTTTAGCGAGGGGAATGAAATGTGCCGCCTTAGAGAACCTATCGACAACCGTAAGAATCACAGTCTTCCCCGCAGACAAAGGCAGACCGGTAATGAAGTCTAGGGCGATGTGAGACCATGGTCGAGAAGGAATGGGGAGCGGTCTGAGACGACCGGCAGGAGGAGAGTTACCCGACTTAGTCTGCGCGCAGTCCGAACAAGCAGCCACGAAACGGCGCGTGTCACGCTCCTGAGTCGGCCACCAAAAGCGCTGGCGAATAGACGCAAGAGTGCCTCGAACACCGGGATGACCAGCTAACTTGGCAGAGTGAGCCCACTGAAGAACAGCCAGACGAGTGGAAACAGGAACGAAAAGGAGGTTACTAGGACAAGCGCGCGGCGACGCAGTGTGCGTGAGTGCTTGCTTAACCTGTCTTTCAATTCCCCAGACTGTTAACCCGACAACACGCCCATAAGGAAGAATCCCCTCGGGATCAGTAGAAGCCACAGAAGAACTAAACAGACGGGATAAGGCATCAGGCTTGGTGTTCTTGCTACCCGGACGGTAAGAAATCACAAACTCGAAACGAGCGAAAAACAACGCCCAACGAGCTTGACGGGCATTAAGTCGTTTGGCAGAACGGATGTACTCAAGGTTCTTATGGTCTGTCCAAACGACAAAAGGAACGGTCGCCCCCTCCAACCACTGTCGCCATTCGCCTAGGGCTAAGCGGATGGCGAGCAGTTCACGGTTACCCACATCATAGTTGCGCTCAGATGGCGACAGGCGATGAGAAAAATAAGCGCAAGGATGAACCTTATCGTCAGACTGGAAGCGCTGGGAAAGAATGGCTCCCACGCCTACCTCTGAAGCGTCAACCTCGACAATGAATTGTCTAGTGACGTCAGGAGTAACGAGGATAGGAGCGGACGTAAAACGTTCTTTTAGAAGATCAAAAGCTCCCTGGGCGGAACCGGACCACTTAAAACACGTCTTGACAGAAGTAAGAGCTGTGAGAGGGGCAGCAACTTGACCGAAATTACGAATGAAATGCCGATAGAAATTAGCGAAACCTAAAAAGCGCTGCAACTCGACACGTGACCTTGGAACGGGCCAATCACTGACAGCTTGGACCTTAGCGGAATCCATCTGAATGCCTTCAGCGGAAATAACGGAACCGAGAAAAGTAACGGAGGAGACATGAAAAGAGCACTTCTCAGCCTTTACGTAGAGACAATTCTCTAAAAGGCGCTGTAGAACACGTCGAACGTGCTGAACATGAATCTCGAGTGACGGTGAAAAAATCAGGATATCGTCAAGATAGACAAAAACAAAGATGTTCAGCATGTCTCTCAGAACATCATTAACTAATGCCTGAAAAACAGCTGGCGCATTGGCGAGACCAAACGGCAGAACCCGGTACTCAAAATGCCCTAACGGAGTGTTAAACGCCGTTTTCCACTCGTCCCCCTCTCTGATGCGCACGAGATGGTAAGCGTTACGAAGGTCCAACTTAGTAAAGCACCTGGCTCCCTGCAGAATCTCGAAGGCTGATGACATAAGGGGAAGCGGATAACGATTCTTAACCGTTATGTCATTCAGCCCTCGATAATCACGCAGGGGCGCAGAGTACCGTCCTTCTTCTTAACAAAAAGAACCCCGCCCCGGCCGGAGAGGAAGAAGGCACTATGGTACCGGCGTCAAGAGACACAGATAAATAATCCTCGAGAGCCTTACGTTCGGGAGCCGACAGAGAGTATAGTCTACCCCGAGGAGGAGTGGTCCCCGGAAGGAGATCAATACTACAATCATACGACCGGTGAGGAGGAAGGGAGTTGGCTCGGGACCGACTGAAGACCGTGCGCAGATCATGATATTCCTCCGGCACTCCTGTCAAATCGCCAGGTTCCTCCTGAGAAGTGGGGACAGAAGAAATGGGAGGGATGGCAGACATTAAGCACTTCACATGACAAGATACGTTCCAGGATAGGATAGAATTACAAGACCAATTAATAGAAGGATTATGACATACTAGCCAGGGATGACCCAAAACAACAGGTGTAAAAGGTGAACGAAAAATCAAAAAAGAAATAGTCTCACTGTGGTTACCAGATACTGTGAGAGTTAAAGGTAGTGTCTCAAATCTGATACTGGGAAGATGACTACCATCTAAGGC